>NW_026907059.1:0-147500 GCF_033978795.1 Nerophis ophidion | reverse complement strand
TTATTTTTTTTACTTTGCTTTTAAATAAATTCATTTATTTTTTTTACTTTGCTTCTTATAACTTTCTGAAAGACGATTTTAGAGAAAAAATACAACCTTAAAAATGATTTTAGGATTTTTAAACACATATACCTTTTAAATTCTTTCCTGAAAATTGAAATCAATGTTCAAAATAATGTATTATTTTTTATTGTAAATAATAATAAATACATTTTAATTTAATTCTCCATTTTAGCTTCTGTTTTTTACAAGGAAAAATATTTGTGAAATATTTCTTCAAACTTATTATGATTGAAGTTCCCCAAAAATTATTCTGGCAAATCTAGAAAATCTGTAGAATCCAATTTAAATCTTATTTCAAAGTCTTGAATTTCTTTTTTAAAAATGTTGTTCTGGAAAATCTAGAAGAAATAATGATTTGTCTTTGTTAGAAATATAGCTTGACAGGGAAGGTTTTTTCCCATTTAAATTCATTAAAAGCAGATGTTGTATTCTTACAAGAAACACATCTCTGTAAAGACAACCAACACAAACTTCAAACAAGCTGCATATCTCAGGTTTATCACGCACCCTTTACTTCACAAGCTAGAGGTGGAGCTCTTTTATTTCATAAAAATGTGCCTTTCATACTTACATCAAAAATAATTGACCCTAATGGAAGATTTATTTTATTGAATGGTCATATTACATCCTAGCCAGTAACTTTTTGGAATATCTATGGACCAAACACTGATGACTCAAACTTTTATCATGGAGTCTTTGGTCTACTTCCTGATGATAGCTCCTCTCATATCTACATTGGTGGTGGCCTTTTGGACCCCACTTTAGATAGATTGTCAACTAAATCTCATGTCATTGCTAACTCAACTAAAACTATTAATAATCTTATGAGATCAAGAAATATCATAGACATATGGAGAGTAAAACACCCTAATAAAAGGGAGTATTCATTTTACTCCGCTGTACACAATTCCTACACGAGAATTGATGACTTTTTAGTGGAAGCCTCTGCCCTCTCCAATGTCAGTAATCCTGAGTACCATAGTAGAATCATCTCAGATCACAGTCCTGGGAGTTTGCAGATTCAAATTGATCTCCTTAAAATCAAACAAAAATGGAGATTTAATCCACAACTATTATTATCTGAAGATTTTAAAGAGTATATAAACAAGATTATCCAAGATTTTATTGAGGTGAATGATAACGGAGAGGTCTCAGACTCCACATTGTGGGAAGCTCTTAAAGCTACTGTGAGAGGATATATCATTTCATTTGAAATCTCAAAACAAGAAAAAGGCAGAGAGAATTAGAAAAAGAAATGGAAAAAATTCATATAAATTCTCTTTTGCAGTCTGATTACAATAAGATGCTGGAACTGAAAAATGAATACAACTCTCTTCTTCTTCATGGGGAAGTATCTAAACTCCTGCTGAAAAATAAACCAAAACATTTTGAAATATCCGATAAACCACAAAAACTTCTATCTAGACAGCTCAAAGGAGATCAAGCCAAAGCTGCTATTCACAAAATATGCTCAAAAACAGGTGAAACATGTACAGATCTAAAGGATATCAATAATGTCTTCAAAGACTTTTATTCAGAATGATATCAATCTAATTCAGCTATATCGGTTAATGATTTCAATGATTTTTTTACCACATTAAACTTACCTCAACTGAGTCCAAATCATCAGAATTCTTTAGACAACACTATTTCAACTGAAGAACTGCAAAAAGCACTGAAATATTTCTCCTTGAATAAAAGCCCTGGTCCAGATGGATTTGGTGCGGAGTTTTATCAAGCTTTCAGTGAAATACTATCCCCTATAATACTTAGAATGTTAAATGATTCTTTTGTGAACAACAAACTTCCAAGTTCTTTGTATGAAGCCCATATATGTATAATACCAAAAAAGGGAAAAAATCCACTTGATCCAGCCAATTCTAGACCTATCTCCCTGCTCAATTTAGACCATAAGATTCTAACTAAGGTACTCGCAACCACATAACAGAAATGATTCATCCAGATCAGGTGGGTTTCATCCCGGACAGACCTTCTTTTGGCAATGTACGGAGATTACTGAACGTATTGTACTCTGACTGCACAGGAAACAAAAAGGCTGCCGTCCTGACTCTGGATGCTCATAAAGCTTTTGATTCAATTGAGTGGGCTTATCTTTTTCATGTTCCCAAATTATTTGGATTGGGAGAACATTTCATAAAATGGGTTCAAATCATTTATTCTGCACCAAAATCATATGTCATAACTAATAATGTAATATGGGATAGTTTTGAATTACACCGCGGAGTGAGACAGAGTGACTGCCTTTCGCCCTTACTCTTCAATTTGGCCCTCGAACCACTGGCTATTGGTTTAAGAATGAAGTCTAATATTAAAGGATTTTCAGTGGGCTCATCTCACTTTATGCAGATGATGTACTTGTTACACTTACTGAGCCAGAAGTTGCACTACCACTTCTTTTAGAATATGTAGACTCTTTTGCTAGAATATCTGGTTATAAAATAAACTGGTCCAAAAGTGAGCTTATGTTCCTAGGAGATCATGTTGAGATCAGTCAAAATCCAGTTAAAGTCGCAGAAAATTACATATCCTATCTTGGCTTAAAAATATCTCCAAATGATGAATCATTACTAAAGTTGAACTTTATTGAAGCCTTTGAGAGACTGAAAGTGTGTATTGAGTATTGGAAGACCCTACCTCTCTCTATGTTAGGCAAGGTGAATGCTATCAAAATGATCACCTTGCCAAAATGTATTTATCTTTTTCAAAATTGACCAATTGTAATTCCTGTAGATTTTTTCCAAAAACTTGAATCTTTAGTTCTAGATTTTGTGTGGGGATGTAAAAAACGCAGAATATCCAAAAAGCACTTATTTAGATCTACAGAGGAAGGGGGACTGGATCTTCCAATGTTCAAAAATGATTATTGGGCATCAAATCTGAACGCATTGACCTATTGGAAGATGGGGTCCCCAAATAATGAATCTCTTCATTCTGCTCCCTTATGGCTGAAATTGGAACTGCAGTCATTAGTGAAACCTTATACGTCATTGCTATCGCTACTTTTGACTAAACCAGTCTCTTCAATTAAATCAATACGTCATAGTGTTGTAGTACGAAATTCTATCAAAATTCTTTCTCAAATTAAAAAACAATTGAATATTTCCAATGTGACTATGTATTCACCAATATATCACAATCATGCATTTATAACAGATACAACATTTTTTGACTGGTACTCAAATGGAATTAAATGCATCAAAGACATTTATGTCGAGGACAGTCTTGTGTCATTTGAGCAATTGCGAATCAAATTTAATTTGTCCCAATTCAATTGGTTTTGCTATTTGCAGGTAAAAACATTTATCAAAGAAAACATTTCAAAGTCTCAGCTGGTAAATGAAAAACATCCTCTTTTAGAAGTATTACATTTACCACCCACAAGTAAAAAGTCTATGGCTAAATGTGTCAGCTGCTTCATTATGTCCATGACATCAGCAGACAGTGTTCAAAGAGCATGGGAACAGGAACTAAGAACAACAATACCCAATCAGCAATGGGAACAGACACTCTCTCAAATTCACAAGTGCTCAATTAACAGCAGACATAGGCTCATACAGTTGAAAGTGATTCATCCTTTTTACTATTCGAAAGTTTGATTACACACATTTTATCCTGATACATCTCCACTTTGTGATAAATGTAAATCTGCTGAAGGATCATTGTCTCACTCCTTTTGGGGATGTCCAATTATTCAATCATTTTGGTCCAGCATTTTCTTTTTTTACTCGGGGGTATATCAGAGACAAATTGTCCCTGATAGGGATATGATCTTATTTGGGTGGTCTTCAGAAACACAAAAGCTTCCAAAACATATTAGAAGTGTGTTGCTGCTTGGGACGCTTTTGGCCAAAAGACTCATTCTCAGAGACTGGAATAGTCTATCTGCACCCAACTTCAGGAACTGCTTAAATGAACTTGTGAATGTAATGACTCTTGAAAAAATAAGATTTATAAACTCTACAAATATGAACAAATGGGAATTAACCTGGAAACCTTTACTGACATATATTGAAGCATAACTTATAGACATTTCAAGAAAAACTAAACTGCCATCTTATTGTAGTTGTATTCCTTTTTTATCTTTATTGTTATTATCTTTTGTACTGATTCAACACTACACTTGTTTTTCTTGTGTCACTTCTGATATGGTTTTGTCATGGTTTACTTGCTTTTTTGTTCAGTTTTTTTTGTATTGATCAAGCCCTGTAACTTTTCCTTTTTTTCCCCTCTAAGTGTGTACGGTGGACAGGCCCTCGGGAGGTGATCTTGTGAACACTTGCTGAGGATCCTTGATGCCGAGGTATGTTCATCCATTTTGCTGTGATCTGGATAGCCTGCTGATCGTGAGCCGCAGCAGGATGGATGGATATATGTATATATATATGTGTGTGTGTATGTGTATATATATACAATATTTGGGTATATTTTCTAATAATGTCTGTACTGTAAACCTTGAGTTGTTAAAGTTCATGTGCACCTCTCTCCTCAAGTGTGTATGTGTGTGTGTATGAGTGGATGTGACTGTTTGTCATTTTAACTGTAAAATCAAATCAAATATATTTGCACAAAAAAAAAGTAAGATGAAATGTTTCAAATAAGGGTGATATTTGCTTCTTTTCTGTCTGATAAGATCATTCTTCTCACTAAGCAGATTTGATGTTAGTGTTTCACTTGTTTTAAGGGTTTTGCTCCTAAATGATCTCAGTAAGATATTACAGCTTGTTGCTGAGATGTTATAGAATAGAATAAAATACAATAGAATGGACTTTATTGTCATTATATTTGCATAGAACGAGATTAAGGACTCCAACTTAAGGTGCGGTAGTGGAAACAAATATGGGCACGAGAGGTAATAAAGGAAAAACTATCAATTGAAATAAACAGACTACAATCCAATAAAAATAAGAAGCAATCCTGTACAATATACAAAACACTATAGAAATACAAAATACTGTACAATATACAGAACAAGACAAGAGTACCAAAGTAATAAATAATAATCAGTGTCGGACGTATTGCACTTGAAGGGAATAAGCGGTAGAAAATGGATGGATGGGTAGTATTGCACAGTAGGGTATTAGGGTAGGATATTGTATAGGGGTGAATTATTATTATTATTATTATTATTATTATTATTATTATTATTAAGTTAGAGTTCAACATGGTGACAGCTCTGGGAAAGAAGCTGTCTCTGAGTCTGTTTGTTCTGGCTCTGATGCACCTGAAGCGCCTGCCCGATGGTAGCAGGTGGAACAGGTGGAAGCCGGGGTGTGTGCTGTCCTTGGTGATGCTTTTTGCTTTGTTGAGGTACCGGGAGTTATGTCAATCCTTCAAGGAGGGCAGGGGGCAGCCGATGATTTTTTGTGGAGACTTTATGACCCTCTGAATCGCCTGTTTGTCTGCTTCGGTGCAGCTGGCGTACCACACTCTTATGACCTATATTGAGTAAAACATGCTTGAAACTAGAATATCAACTGTTGCAAATCTGTGTCATCAGCACAAGTAGAAAACTGCTTTTTTAAAGTAAAAAATGTCTTACTTCAAGCATGAAAAAAAAAATCATGATGCCGAACGCATATCGTTACGTCAAGATAATGGCCTTAGCGTTTACTTCATGTAAGAATACTCTTCAACATATTGAGGAAAAAGGTCTCTTTTTTCCTACCAAGAAAAGTGCACTTGTTATTAGTGAGAATATACTTATTTTAAGGTATTTTTTGGTCCATAGAGGTTTGCTAATTTGACCTGTTTTGGAAAGTCTTGACAAGATAAACCTTCTTCTTTTATTGGCAGATAATATTGCTAAATACCCCTAATTTTAGTTTGTTTTTTTCTCGTTTTTGAACACTGACTTTTTGCAGTGCAGGATGTTTCCTACCAGTTTGAAGCCATGTCTGAAGGGTTCCGAGGTGGAATGTTCTGCGCTGGCCGATGGCGGCGTCGGGGGGGGGGGGCACTGCACCGCATGCCCATGGTGACGAGGAAACAGCTGACGCAGGCAACAACGGCATAGACCAACATCTGAAGGATGACAGGTGAACATTTATTTTTACCTTGAGATCCTTTAATCAGCTATTCAGTAATTCTATATAACTCACCAAAAGTGGGAGTTGTGCCGTGCGAGCGATCTTTGGAGACGCCATGTTGGCGATGAGGATGCCCAGCGGGTTGGCTGTGGAGGAACAGCGGGCTAAAGATGATCAGCTCCATGTCAAGTGTCTCCCATAAAATTGCTCATAGACACCTTGTAACTCACTTGGTCTGCCAGAGCATAAGACCATGTAGCAGGAAGGGATCAGTGTTGCCAACGTAACCACTTTCTTGCTATATTGCGTAATCAGACCTCTTTTTCCAAAAAGTGACTCATCCATTGGAAAGACTTTTGTAGACCATGAATGCATCTGTGGGCCCCTCCCACATCTAAAATCACTCTAGGGATGGAACCATGAATGGTATTAATGATAACCGCGGTAAAACACCCCACAGTTAGTATTACCATTTTAAAGGGCGGTACAGCTTGGTTGGTAGAGCGGCCGTGCCAGCAACTTGAGGGTTCCAGGTTCGATCCCCGCTTGCGCCATCCTGGTCCAGTGGTTCTCAAATAATAGGACCTCTTTAAATACTTGACAGTTTGAAGCAGTTTTCAATAGAAGTAGTGAATTCAATCATGAATTAATGTTTTACAATATATATTTACATATGTAATAATATTGACCAATATTCTTGTAAATTTATAGTGAATTTAAAAGTACATTCGTTAATTGTGGAACTGTGACAACACTCATTCTAAACATGAATGTTTTGCATTTCATGTTTTTTTACAGCCATTTATGCAAAATAGTGGATTATTCCAAGGCAAACCACCGCCGCCAACAAATACACTATATTGCCAAAAGTATCTGGCCACCTGCCTTGACTCACATATGAACTTGAAGGGCCATATCATTCCTAACCCATAGCGTTCAATATGATGTGGGTCCACCTTTTGCAGCTATTACAGCTTCAACTTTTCTGGGAAGGCTGTCCACAAGGTTGCCGAGTGTCTTTATAGGAATTTTCCACCATTCTTCCAAAAGCGCATTGGGGAGGTCACACACTGATGTTGGTGGAGAAGGCCTGGCTCTCAGTCTCCATTCTAATTCATCCCAAAGGTGTTCTATTGGGTTCAGGTCAGGACTCTGTGCAGGCCAGTCAAGTTCAGCTGCATCAGACTCTGTCATCCATGCCTTTATGGCCCTTGCTTTGTGCAGTGGTGCACAATCATGTTAGGAGCGTGGAATTGTCCAAAAGGTTTTGGTATCCTGGAGTATTCAAAGTTCCTTTCACTGGAACTAAGGGGCCAAGCCCAACTCCTGAAAACCAACACCACACCGTCATTTCTCCGCTGACCCCTCTCTGTCAGTTTACATGGTCTACTAATTGGTGGCTGAGTTGATGTTGTTCCCAAACTCTTCCATTTTCTTATAATAAAGCCGACAGTTGACTTTGGAATATTTAGGAGCGAGGAAATTTCGCCACTGGATTTGTTGCAAAGGTGGCGTCCAATGACAGTTCCACGCTGGAAATCACTGAGAGCGGCCCATTCTTTCACAAATGCTTGTAAAAACAGTCTCCATGCCTAAGTGCTTGATTCTATACACCTGCGGCCGGGCCAATTGATTAGGACACCTGATTCTCATCATTTGGATGGCTGGCCAAATACTTTTGGCAATATAGTGTAGATTGCAGTCCTGTGGGGGAAACACTTCCACATTTCTCACTCACCCATGGAGGCCATCATGTTGGCCGTGGCTCGCTGGTGATCGGGGAACCACAACGCCGCCATCTTGGTGGGCGTGAAGATGATGAGCGGCTGCGCCACCGCTGCCAGCGTCTGACCGAAAAACACCACCGTCGAAGCTTTCTTCTGCATAAGAAGTGGAAAAATGCTCTGTTTTCCCGAAATTCCGTATTACCATTTGTCATTTCAACATGTTATTACTTCAACAATTCTCCACCGATTGAGAAATTGTCCAAGACATCAATAAATTTAGATTAGATACTACTTTATTTATTCCTTCAGGAGAGTAAATGCCTTGGCAGAAGACACCTCCTGATTAAATGTAAAACTACAAAGAGCAGACTGCCAAAGATGCCTATACCGCAGGATTTCTTATTTTTCAAATAATCATCAAATGTCGCCGTTGACATCAGTGATGCTATTCGGACCAGAAATTATATATTTAGTAAGTAGAGCGAATAAAGAAGGAGACCGGGCAACAGCTGCCCTGCCCTGCCCTTTCCTGTAGGGAATTTTAATGTCCAGCAGATGTCAGTATTTAGTGACACAGGATCAATACAGTTTATAAATGTGTCAAAAGGCTGTGCAACGCCTCATCAACCCATCACTAACAATCACACAGGTCAGGTAATGTCAAGACTTTAATCTACACTGGACATAGGCAGTCTTCTTTACTGTCAAAGACTTTTTGACAAATCAATCAAACACAGCCCCCAGTCAAATGACAAATTCAGTATTACTTTTCAACAGACATTTATTTAATCTTGTTGTTTGTGGTCTGGACATTTGACACAGGAATTTAACTTTTCCACACACCATCCTGAATCACGGTTTCAATCGTAGTCCATGTTAACTACCAAACCGTAACTTAAAAGGGTTGGTTGAACAACTATAAGGACTAGCAGGTCATTAGCTAATGTTGCTAATAGGCACAGTACTCATGGACTAAGTTTTGGGGAAATTCCTATTGAAATCAATGGGACATCCTTCAAAGTTCCACTTATTCCATCTGATTCCAACTGTTCCAACTTCAAAATTTTCAGACTCTTCAGGAATTGTCTGCTTGATTTCAACAATGCTAAAATAATTCCGGGATTCCAGTTCATCATCAGCATTGGAGCAATCACACGCAATTCCTTCAGGAATTGCCTCATCTAGTTTTTAATGTTTGATAAAAAATAAAATAACGACAAAAAAAGAAACAACAATACAACATTTCGAAGTTTTAACCTAATCAAACCATTCCACCTTCGAACTTTCTTCAGCCGCACAATACTTGTGCTATAGTTGTAGGAAATGTCTCAAAACCTCTTCAGAAGTGCCGACAAAATCCAAGAAGGGCAGAAAATGCATATTTTTGGAAAACTTTTTTTCTCGAAAATGTCGTAAGGGGGGGGGGGGGGCCTTACGCAAAAATTCACAAAAACGAACTTTCTTCCGTCGCACAATACTTGTGCTATAGTTGTAGGAAATGTCTCAAAACCTCTTCAGAAGTGCCGATAAAACCCAAAAAGGGCAGAAAATGCATAATTTTGGAAAAAAGAAATTCTCGAGAATGTCGTAAGGGGGGGGCCTTACGCAAAAATTCCCAAAAACGAACTTGATTCAGCCGCACAATACTTGTGCTATAGCTTTTTCTGGCGACTACTCCTTCCACATTTTTCAACGCGTTTTAACTGTTCCACCGTCGAAGCTTTCTTCTGCATAAGAAGTGGAAAAATTCTCTGTTTTCCCAAAATTCCGTATTACAACTTGTCATTTCAACATGTTATTACTTCAATAATTCTCCACCGATTGAAAAATTGTCCAAGACATCAATAAATTTAGATTAGATACTACTTTATTTATTCCTTCAGGAGAGTAAATGCCTTGGCAGAAGACACCTCCTGCCAAAGATGCCTATACCGCAGGATTTTTAATTTTTCAAATAATCATCAAATGTCGCCGTTGACATCAGTGATTCTATTTGGAACAGAAATGATATATTTAGTAAGTAGAAAGAAAACACAAGGAGCCCGGGCAACAGCAGCGAAGGTCTGCCCGGCCGCCGGGCAGCCCATGCATGCTGTGCCCTCCGGGCAACAGCAGCGAAGGTCTGCCCGGCCGCCGGGCAGCCCATGCATGCTGTGCCCTCCGGGCAACAGCAGCGAAGGTCTGCCCGGCCGCAGACTGGCTGCGTAGTCCTTATAGCTGTTCAAACAACCTTTTTAAGTTACGGTTGGGTAGTTAACATGGGCGTCAATTGCCTCGTACCTTGGTAGCTGTCTAGCCAACCCTTTTAAGTTACGGTTTTAAGAAGTACCAAGTGTTGAAACCGTGGGTCAGAATGGTGTGTGTAACAGCAAAATGCCTTTGTCAGTCTCCCAGCATTGGAGCGTTCGTACACAATTCCTTCAGGAATGGCCTCATTTACTTTTAAATGTTTAATAAAAAAGGAAAATAACTACAAATAAAGATACAACAATACAATGTTTCCACATTTTTTAACCTATTACAACATTTTGGAAAGTCCAGGATTTTCCAAAATTCTTGCTTCTACAAAGCCTTCTTTGCAGCGACTACTCTTTTCACAGTTTTCAACATGTTACAACTTTCAGAGTCCAAGGGTTTTGCTATCAATAGAACATTGACGGTCTACTTCACTGTCTGGGCAGCATATTAAAATCACCGGTCGGTGGTAAAACCAATATCAAATGTCACATTTTAATAGAGCATTCGTCAAAAAGTTTGCTTTCACAATTTTATTATCAAGGAGACTGACACGGGCATTTAGCTTTTCCACACACCATCCTGACTCACGGTTTCAACAATTGGTACTTGTTAAAACTGTAACTTAAAATGGTTTGCTGAACTGCTATCAAGGTTCGATGCAATAGACGCCCATGTTAACTACCCAACCGTAACTTAAAAAGGTTGGTTGAGCAGGTATAACGACTATGCGGCCAGATTACAAGGTGACTGGGCATTTCATTGCTACTGTTGCCCAGAGGGCACAGTATGCATGGGCTGCCTGTGCAATATCTCAATTCCTGATTGTTCTGAATGATAATTAGTGGGAGACCCGACAACACTGATGCATCGACATCTGCGTGTGCAGTAACAGCTAATCCTTTCGATAGCTCAGTTGATAAAGTGGAAAGCTGTATTAGCTTATGCTGAATTCTTTAGGGCACTGGTTCAAATCCAGCTCGATGGATCACTCATTACGTTTTTACCATGAATTGATTAATGTGGAATCCGACCCCGACTTAAATTGAAAAACTTATTGGGGTGTTACCATTTAGTGGTCAATTGTACAGAATATGTACTGAACTGTGCAATCTACTAATAAAAGTTTCAATCAATCAATCAATAGTGCGTATTCAGAGCACATGTGTAAAAAAAAATTCCCAGTCCACAACTATCCTCATTCACAACACGTTCTCTTAGATTTCCATGTTATGATACATGTTCACATTATTTATTGACTGTATCTAAAAAGTATTTAAAAAAATTTAGTATTATTTAAATGAAGATATGAAATAATCCTAAATGAAATTCAATGACTTGGTTTATATTATTGGATATACTAGGTCATAAAATCAGTGTCAGTTGAGTTGGTCCATAGATTTCCTGTAGGGAATTTTAATGTCCAGCAGATGTCAGTATTTAGTGACACAGGATCAATACAGTTTATAAATGTGTCAAAAGGCTGTGCAACGCCTCATCAACCCATCACTAACAATCACACAGGTCAGGTAATGTCAAGACTTTAATCTACACTGGACATAGGCAGTCTTCTTTACTGTCAAAGACTTTTTGACAAATCAATCAAACAGAGCCCCCAGTCAAATGACAAATTCAGTATTACTTATTTAATCTTGTTGTTTGTGGTCTGGACATTTGACACAGGAATTTAACTTTTCCACACACCATCCTGAATCACGGTTTCAATCGTAGTCCATGTTAACTACCAAACCGTAACTTAAAAGGGTTGGTTGAACAACTATAAGGACTAGCAGGTCATTGCTATTGTTGCTAATAGGCACAGTACTCATGGACTAAGTTTTGGGGAAATTCCTAATGAAATCAATGGGACATCCTTCAAAGTTCCACTTATTCCATCTGATTCCAACTGTTCCAACTTCAGGAGTCGTGTGCTTGATTTCAACAATGCTAAAATAATTCCGAGATTTCAGTTCATAATCAGCATTGGAGCAATGCTGATTATGAACTGAAATCTCAATAACGACAAAAAAAGATACAACAATACAACATTTCGAAGTTTTAACCTATTCAAACCATTCCACCTTCGACTCATTGCACCATTCTGGAAATTCAAACTTCCCCTTTTCCTTGTCAAAAAAAGTTGAGGTTTTTCCAGAATTCCTGCTTTTCCGAAGCCCTATTTCCACCCTTTTTCTGGCGACTACACCTTCCACATTTTTCAACGTGTTTTAACTGTTCCACCGTCAAAGCTTTTTTCTGCATAAGAAGTGGAAAAATTGTCTGTTTTCCTTTAATTCCGTATTACCATTTGTCATTTCAACATGTTATTACTTCAACAATTCTCCACCGATTGAAAAATTGTCCAAGACATCAATAAATTTAGATTAGATACTACTTTATTTATTCCTTCAGGAGAGTAAATGCCTTGGCAGAAGACACCTCCTGCCAAAGATGCCTATACCGCAGGATTTTTAATTTTTCAAATGATCATCAAATGTTGCCGTTGACATCATTTTTATGCACTGAAATTTTTTACACTGAATTTTTTTCAAGCTGAATTTTTTTACACTGAATTTTTTTACACAGAATTTTTTTTATGCTGAATTTTTATACCCTAAATCTTTATACACAACACTTTTATACGCCGAAATTGTTTTCACTGAATTTTTATGCACTGAAATTTTTTACACTCAATTTCTACACAGAATTTTTTTTGCACTGAATTTTTTTCACATTCGTTTTTTCACACTGATTTTTTTTACGCTGAATTTTTATACACAAAATTTTTATACACAGAATTTTTTACGCTGAAATTTTTCACACCTAATTTTCTTTACGCTGAAATCATACACTAAATTTTTATATACTGATTTTTTTTACATTAAATATTTATACACTGAATTTATTTACAAATACTTTTTTTACACTTAATTTTTATACATTGCATTTTTTTTACACTGAATTTTTACACACTGACTTTTTATTCACTAAAATTTTTTACACTAAATTTTTATCAAGCTGAATTTTTTCACACTGAATTTTTTTTATGCTGAATTTTTACACCCTGAATTTTTATAACACAACACTTTTATACGCTGACATTTTTTTCACTGAATTTTTATGCACTGAAATTATTTACAGTCAATTTTTACACACAGAATTTTTTTTTGCACTGAATTTTTTTCACATTTATTTTTTTACACTGATTTTTTTTACGCTGAATTTTTATACACCAAAATTTTATACGCTGAAATTTTTACTATGAATATTTATAGACAAAACATTTTTTACGCTGAAATTTTTCACACCTAATTTTCTTTACGCAGAAATCATACACTAAATTCTTATATACTGATATTTTTTACATCAAATATTTATACACTGAATTTCTTTACAAATACTTTTTTTTTACATTGCATTTTTTTTACCCTGATTTTTTACACACTGAATTTTTGTGCACTGAAATATTTACCACTGAATTGTTTTACGCTGAATTTTTTGCACTGATTTTTTTTATGTTGAATATTTTTACACTGAATTTTTTTGACGCTACATTTTTATACTCTGAATTTTAATACACTGAATTTTTTTACACCAATTTTTTGTACTGAATTTTTTTACACTGAATTTTTATACATTGCATTTTTTTACACTGAATATATAATTCTTTGTTGATTGAGTACAAAAAAATGCAGATGATTGTGTGTGTGTTGATGTCATTACATCATGTGTCCACAGGGGGCAGTGTAGTGTTGGTCACACACGCACAGGTGTGGGGGATTACAGGTATTAGCTGGGAGTTCATGTGTTTGCTTTTGTGTTTGCTTTACAAGGGAAAAAAAGCTCCATCCCCCTGGAAAAGAAGGAAAGAAGGGAAGAATAATGTGGATTTATTGAGGAGAAAGAGAAGTAAATATTTGGTGGCGTTTAAGAAGTGTTTTTGTTCCACCTGCATGACAAGATGAGGACTTTTTTTAAGGCAGCACTTCCAACAAGAAGAAGATGAGGACTTTTTTTAAGGCAGCACTTCCAACAAGAAGAAGATGAGGACATGTTTGAGGCAGCACTTCCAACAAGAAGAAGATGAGGACATGTTTGAGGCAGCACTTCCAACAAGAAGAAGATGAGGACATGTTTGAGGCAGCACTTCCAACAAGAAGAAGATGAGGACATGTTTGAGGCAGCACTTCCAACAAGAAGAAGATGAGGACATGTTTGAGGCAGCACTTCCAACAAGAAGAAGATGAGGACATGTTTGAGGCAGCACTTCCAACAAGAAGAAGATGAGGACATGTTTGAGGCAGCACTTCCAACAAGAAGAAGATGAGGACATGTTTGAGGCAGCACTTCCAACAAGAAGAAGATGAGGACATGTTTGAGGCAGCACTTCCAACAAGAAGAAGATGAGGACATGTTTGAGGCAGCACTTCCAACAAGAAGAAGATGAGGACATGTTTGAGGCAGCACTTCCAACAAGAAGAAGAAGATGAGGACATGTTTGAGGCAGCACTTCCAACAAGAAGAAGATGAGGACATGTTTGAGGCAGCACTTCCAACAAGAAGAAGAAGATGAGGACATGTTTGAGGCAGCACTTCCAACAAGAAGAAGATGAGGACATGTTTGAGGCAGCACTTCCAACAAGAAGAAGATGAGGACATGTTTGAGGCAGCACTTCCAACAAGAAGAAGATGAGGACATGTTTGAGGCAGCACTTCCAACAAGAAGAAGATGAGGACATGTTTGAGGCAGCACTTCCAACAAGAAGAAGATGAGGACATGTTTGAGGCAGCACTTCCAACAAGAAGAAGAAGATGAGGACATGTTTGAGGCAGCACTTCCAACAAGAAGAAGATGAGGACATGTTTGAGGCAGCACTTCCAACAAGAAGAAGAAGATGAGGACATGTTTGAGGCAGCACTTCCAACAAGAAGAAGATGAGGACATGTTTGAGGCAGCACTTCCAACAAGAAGAAGATGAGGACATGTTTGAGGCAGCACTTCCAACAAGAAGAAGATGAGGACATGTTTGAGGCAGCACTTCCAACAAGAAGAAGATGAGGACATGTTTGAGGCAGCACTTCCAACAAGAAGAAGATGAGGACATGTTTGAGGCAGCACTTCCAACAAGAAGAAGATGAGGACATGTTTGAGGCAGCACTTCCAACAAGAAGAAGATGAGGACATGTTTGAGGCAGCACTTCCAACAAGAAGAAGATGAGGACATGTTTGAGGCAGCACTTCCAACAAGAAGAAGATGAGGACATGTTTGAGGCAGCACTTCCAACAAGAAGAAGATGAGGACATGTTTGAGGCAGCACTTCCAACAAGAAGAAGATGAGGACATGTTTGAGGCAGCACTTCCAACAAGAAGAAGATGAGGACATGTTTGAGGCAGCACTTCCAACAAGAAGAAGAAGATGAGGACATGTTTGAGGCAGCACTTCCAACAAGAAGAAGATGAGGACATGTTTGAGGCAGCACTTCCAACAAGAAGAAGAAGATGAGGACATGTTTGAGGCAGCACTTCCAACAAGAAGAAGATGAGGACATGTTTGAGGCAGCACTTCCAACAAGAAGAAGATGAGGACATGTTTGAGGCAGCACTTCCAACAAGAAGAAGATGAGGACATGTTTGAGGCAGCACTTCCAACAAGAAGAAGATGAGGACATGTTTGAGGCAGCACTTCCAACAAGAAGAAGGACTAGAAGTGACGTCATACCTGAGGTGAGTGCAAACATTCCATCATTACATCTAAGAGATGCTGAGGCATGACCTTGGATGTGCTGAGGCATCAAACCTGCGGCCTGAAACAGAAGTCATCATTTTGTGTCGTGCGGCCATCCAGTGTGAGCGTCTTCATGTTTCTGGAACTTTATTTTTGACGGCGTGCTGCAAGTAAAGGCTGTGAAAGAGGTGACTTGTCTTAAAGCGACAGTACACCCGTTTAAATGAGTGACATGCAATGAAAGATGTCTCGGAGACAAGAAGAAGGACAACTAGTCTTAAAGGAATAATATTCATGGCTGAAAAACTGCAAAAGAAGAGACAAAATAATCTAAATGTTGAATAAATCTGAACACATTTAAATAATGAGTTACATGTGTCATTAATTATTGTTATTAAATAAATTGTATCATAGGAAACATTAATTTATTTAATTATGAATTACAATTTAATGATTTATTTATGTAATGATTTAAGAAATTATTGATTTAATTATTTAATGGTTGAAGTAATGATTAAATTATGGTTTTAATATTTAATGATACAAATAATGATTAATTTAATGTGATATGTATTTTCACAATTTAATTAATTATTTAATGATTTAATGGTGTGATATTTAATTTAATGATTCAAATTGTTTAATTTAATTATTTATTGATCAAATTAAGTATTGATTCAATGATGTCATATTTAATTTAATGAGTCAAATTATTTAATGATTCAAACATGCTTTAACTCTTTGATTAAATTAAAAATTGAAGCACATTTCACGATTTCATTTATTTATTATGATTTGAATAATTAATCATTTAATGATTCAAGTAATGATTACATTACATTTTTACATTTAATTTAATGATCAAATAATGATTATTTTAATGCGTGATGTATTTAATTTAATTTCACAATTTAATCACTTATTTTAATGATTTAAGTAAGTATTAAATATTATTAATATTAATTATTTAAGTAACAATATTTAATTATTTAAGTATTAATATTTAATTTATGATTCAAATACTTGTTTAATGAATACTTTGATTATTTATTGATTCATTTAAGTATTGATTCAATGATCTAATATTTAATTTAGTGAATCCAATTATTTAATGATTCTAATAATTATTTATGATTGATTTAACTATTTGATTAATTTAATATAATCTAAGCTTATTTCAATGGTTCCATTATATAATTATTTTTTTAAATAATTAATAATAATTTCGCCACACCTCCTGTGTGTGTGTGTGTGTGTGTGTGTGTGTGTGTGTGCGTGTGTGTGCGTGTGTGTGACAATCATTGGTACTTTAATTTTTTTTGTGTGTTTTTTTTTTCTCCATATAATGTGAAAGCTGTGTAATGGTTTGTGTGTTTTTGTGTGTGTTGCTGCATACAGATAATGAACTGTTATTATCCCAGGAGAAGGAATTAGACAAATGTGTACAATTTGTCACGATATTGTCTTCTCACAACATGAAATGCAATCATCCTAAATGTGAGGCAAAATCTGCCCAATTGGTTTCTTTTCTCTTTTTTTTTAACAAATCTTTGTTTACATGCCAATAATATGCAAGATGTAATTATTTATTATATTAAAATAAATCAATTCCCCAAAATGCATAAAAAACAAAAGTAACTTAATCAAACAATATTACAAATTATATATATATATTATATTGATAAATGCATTCCTCCTATGCAAGTTTATGGATTGTCAATATTTGCAACCTGAAAATGATTATTTTTCTCATCAATCTTGCAAACTTTTCTCTTCAGAGATGCTAGTGTGTGTGTGTGTGTGTGTGTGTGTGTGTGTGTGTGTGTGTGTGTGTGTGTGTGTGTGTGTGTGTGTGTGTGTGTGTGTGTGTGTGTGTGTGTGTGTGTGTGCAGCACAAGTCAATTGGTTGTTGTGGCTGTGAGTTTATTTGTTGCTAATCAGACTAATGATCCGGCGGGTGTCTGCTTAAGTGTAAAACAACATTTAGAGTGCGAGCAGGAAGTGTGCACACATGATGCTACAGTTTGTGTGCAAGGAAGGGAGAAAAGAATGAAATAGATCATGATAATAATATTAATAATGATGCTAATAACAGCAGTAGTCATGTGTTGTTTATGCCAGGAAGTCAAATGTTGGCTCATAGAAACAGGAACTTAAACTAGGGCTCTCTAAACCTTTTTAGAAATCAAAGCATCTCAAACTTTTTCATTTTCAAAACCAATGTTTTTTATTTATTATTATTATTTTTTTTTGTAAGCTTCAAGGCTTCCCTCAAGTTTTGCCCCGAGGACCCAAAGGTGTCTCAGTCATTAAAGTGTTTTTTTAATGCTTAAATTCTTATCTAACGTTGGCTCCGTCAATATAAGGTTTTAATATTTTTGCTTTATGCCTTTTATGTTTTGTTTATGGAAGAAATATGCAATATATATATCACCTTGAGGGGAATATTTGATTAGTAATTCATTTTACAGGAAACATACGAAAATATGCAAAATGTTCCTCCAATATATTCAAAATGGAATATTTCATTTGAATCCCAAATCATTTTAGTGAACCAGCTACAAATCATCTTCATATATATATATATATATATATATATATATATATATATATATATATATATATGTGTGTATGTATGTATGTATATGTATATATATATATATATATATGTGTGTGTATATATACATGTGTATATATATGCATACATATACATATACAGTATATACATATATGCATCCATATATACATATGTATGTATATATATATGGATGTATGGCTTCCACCTGCTACCATGGGGCAGGTGCATCAGGGGCAGAAGAAACAGCTTCTTTCCCAGAGCTGTCACCATGTTGAACTCTAACTTATAATAATAATAATAATAAATCAGCCCTATCCAATATCCTACAATACTACCTTTCCAGTGCAATATGTCCGACAATGATTGTTATTTATTACTTGGGTACTCTTGTCTTGTTCTGTGTATTGTACAGTATTTTGTATTCCTATAAAATGTTGTATATTGTACAGGATTGCTCATTATTTTGATTGGATAGTAGTCTGTTTATTTCAATTGTTAGTTCTTCCTTTATTACCTCTTCTGCCCATATTTGATCTCACTACTGTACCTTATGTTGGAGTCATTCATCTCTTTATATGCAAATAAAATGACAAAGTCCATTCTATTTTATATATATATAAAATACACACATCTAAATCAACTTCAGATGTAATTATAGTTAGTTAATTATAGATTTTCATTCGATTGTATTTTTTGTCATTAAAACAACTTTTTGTTCAAGGGAAAACACACAAAATATTCCTCCATAAATATTTCTGAGTGGAATATCTGATGTTAAATAATTGTAGTCTAATATAATCAGAGGTGGGTAGTAACGCGCTACATTTACTCCGTTACATCTACTTGAGTAACTTTTGGGATCCATTGTACTTCTACCAACATACTTTTACTTTTACTTGAGTATATTTATAGAGAAGAAAGGCTACTTTTACTCCAATCCATTTATCTACATTCAGCTCGCTACTCGCTACTTTTTTGGAATGGATCTGTTAATGTTTGTTTTGGTTTTTCCAAGTAGAATCTACACATGCCAGCGTTTCACCAATCACATGCAGTCACTGGTGACCTTGGACCAATCAAACAGAGCCAGGCGGTCACATGACCCGACTTAAACACCTTGAAAAACTTATTGGGGTGTTACCATTTAGTGCTCAATTGTACAAAATATGTACTGTACTGTGCTATCTAATAATAAAAGTCTCAATCAATGTTAATTTATTGTGCCTTATTTTAATGTACTATTATTTAATATATATCATTGTTTTAGTTGCTTAAGAGATATTCCTGGCTCTGAATTTGCTTATTGCTATTTTTAGGTTTTTGTGCATTACTTGTTGCCGTCATCATTAAAGGAACAGGTTACTCATCAGGTACTCAGTACTTGAGTAGTTTTTTCACAACATACTTTTTACTTTTACTCAAGTAAATATTTGGGTGACTACTCCTTACTTTTACTTGAGTAATACATCTGTAAAGTAACAGTACTCTTACTTGAGTACAATTTCTGGCTCCTCTACCCACCTCTGGTTATTAACTACTATAGCTTTATGTTATTAATTGCAATAGCTTTTATGTTAACTACTATAGTTTTTTGTTATTAACTACTATAGTTTTTATGTTAACTACTATAGATTTATGTTTACTACTATAGTTTTTATGTTAATAACTACTGTAGTTTTATGTTAACTACTATAGTGTTTATGTGATTAACTACTATAGTTTTTATGTGATTAACTACTATAGTTTTTATGTTAACTACTATAGATTTATGTTTACTACTATAGTTTTTATGTTAATAACTACTGTAGTTTTATGTTAACTACTACAGTTTTGTTATTAACTACTCTAGTTGTATTAATTGTTATAGTTTTTATGTTAACTGCTATAGTTTTAACTACTAAAGTTTTGTTTTCAACTACTATTGTTTTTATGTTAACTACTATAGTTTTTGTCAACTACTATAGTTTTATGTTAACTACTATAGTTTTGTTATTAACTAAAATACTTTTTGAGTTAACTCCTACAAGTTTTTATGTTTACTATAGTTTTATGTTAACTAATATCGTTTTTTGTGTTAATTACTATCGTTTTTATGTTAACTACAACAATTTTATGTTATTAACTACTATAGTTTTTATGTTAAGTACTATAGGTTTGTTATTAACTACTAGACTTTTTAAGTTAACTCCTATAGTTTTTATGTTAACTATTACATTTTTTATGTTAACTACTATCGTTTTTATGTTAACTACTATCGTTTTTATATCAACTACTATTGTATAGTTTTGTTTTTAACTACTATAGTTTTATGTTAACTATTTTACATTTTATATTAACTACTATAGTTTTTATGTTTGCTACTATAGTTTTGTTATTAACTACTAGACTTTTTAAGTTAACTCCTATAGTTTTTATGTTAACTATTACATTTTTTTTATTTTAACTACTATCGTTTTTGTTAACTACTATCGTTTTTATATCAACTACTATTGTATAGTTTTGTTTTTAACTACTATAGTTTTATGTTAACTATTATACATTTTATGTTATTAACTACTATAGCTTGACACTATGTTATTATTTACTATAGTTTTGTTATTAACTATTAGTTTTGCTAACTATGATAGTTTTTGTTAACTACTATAGTTTTGTGTGAAATAATATAGTTTTATGGTAACTACTATAGTTTTGTTATTAACTACTAGACATTTGAAGTTAACTCCTATAGTTTTTATGTTTACTATAGTTTTATGTTAACTACTATCGTTTTTATGTTAATTACTATCGTTTCTATGTTTACTACAACAATTTTATGTTATTAACTACTATAGTTTTTATGTTAACTACTATAGTTTTGTTATTAACTACTAGACTTTTTAAGTTAACTCCTATAGTTTTTATGTTAACTATTACATTTTTTATGTTAACTACTATCGTTTTTATGTTAACTACAACAATTTTATGTTATTAACTACTATAGTTTTTATGTTAACTACTATAGTTTTGTTATTAACTACTAGATTTTTTAAGTTAACTCCTATAGTTTTTATGTTAACTATTACATTTTTTATGTTAACTACTATCGTTTTTATGTTAACTACTATCGTTTTATATCAACTAATATTGTATAGTTTTGTTTTTAACTACTATAGTTTTATGTTAACTATTGTACATTTTATGTTATTAACTACTATAGTTTTTATGTTAACTACTAGAGTTTTGTTATTAACTACTAGACTTTTTAAGTTAACTCCTATAGTTTTTATGTTAACTATTACATTTTTTATGTTAACTACTATCGTTTTATATCAACTAATATTGTATAGTTTTGTTTTTAACTACTATAGTTTTATGTTAACTATTGTACATTTTATGTTATTAACTACTATAGTTTGTATGTTAACTACTAGAGTTTTGTTATTAATTATAGACTTTTTAAGTTAACTCATAGTTTTTATGTTAACTATTAAATTTTTTTATGTTAACTACTATCGTTTTTATATCAACTACTATTGAATAGTTTTGTTTTTAACTACTATAGTTTTATGTTAACTATTATACATTTTATGTTATTAACTACTATAGCTTGACAGTATGTTATTCATTACTATAGTTTTGTTATTAACTATTAGTTATGCTAACTATGATAGTTTTTGTTAACTACTATAGTTTTGTGTGAAATAATAGTTTTATGTTAACTACTATAGTTTTGTTATTAACTACTAGACTTTTGAAGTTAACTCCTATAGTTTTTATGTTTACTATAGTTTTATGTTAACTACTATCGTTTTTTATGTTAATTACTATCATTTTTATGTTAACTACAACAATTTTATGTTATTAACTACTATAGTTTTTATGTTAACTACTACAGTTTTGTTATGAAATAATCCTAAATGAAATTCAATGACTTGGTTTATATTATTGGATATACTCGGTCATAAAATCAGTGTCAGTTGAGTTGGTCCATAGATTTCCTGTAGGGAATTTTAATGTCCAGCAGATGTCAGTATTTAGTGACACAGGATCAATACAGTTTATAAATGTGTCAAAAGGCTGTGCAACGCCTCATCAACCCATCACTAACAATCACACAGGTCAGGTAATGTCAAGACTTTAATCTACACTGGACATAGGCAGTCTTCTTTACTGTCAAAGACTTTTTGACAAATCAATCAAACAGAGCCCCCAGTCAAATGACAAATTCAGTATTACTTATTTAATCTTGTTGTTTGTGGTCTGGACATTTGACACAGGAATTTAACTTTTCCACACACCATCCTGAATCACGGTTTCAATCGTAGTCCATGTTAACTACCAAACCGTAACTTAAAAGGGTTGGTTGAACAACTATAAGGACTAGCAGGTCATTGCTAATGTTGCTAATAGTCACAATACTCATGGACTAAGTTTTGGGGAAATTCCTATTGAAATCAATGGGACATCCTTCAAAGTTCCACTTATTCCATCTGATTCCAACTGTTCCAATTTCAAAATTTTCAGACTTCAGGAATCGTGTGCTTGAGTTAAACAATGCTAAAATAATTTCGGGATTTCAGTTCATCATCAGCATTGGAGCAATCACACGCAATTCCTTCAGGAATTGCCTCATCTAGTTTTTAATGTTTAATAAAAAATAAAATAAATAAATAATGACAAATAAAGATACAACAATACAACTTTTCGAAGTTTTAACCTATTCAAACCATTCCACCTTCGAACTTTCTTCAGCCGCACAATACTTGTGCTATAGTTGTAGGAAATGTCTCAAAACCTCTTCAGAAGTGCCGACAAAATCCAAGAAGGGCAGAAAATGCATATTTTTGGAAAACTTTTTTTCTCGAAAATGTCGTAAGGGGGGGGGGGCCTTACGCAAAAATTCACAAAAACGAACTTTCTTCCGTCGCACAATACTTGTGCTATAGTTGTAGGAAATGTCTCAAAACCTCTTCAGAAGTGCCGATAAAACCCAAAAAGGGCAGAAAATGCATATTTTTAGAAAAAAGAAATTCTCGAGAATGTCGTAAGGGGGGGGCCTTACGCAAAAATTCCCAAAAACGAACTTGATTCAGCCGCACAATACTTGTGCTATAGCTTTTTCTGGCGACTACTCCTTCCACATTTTTCAACGCGTTTTAACTGTTCCACCGTCGAAGCTTTCTTCTGCATAGGAAGTGGAAAAATTCTCTGTTTTCCCGAAATTCCGTATTACAATTTGTCATTTCAACATGTTATTACTTCAATAATTCTCCACCGATTGAAAAATTGTCCAAGACATCAATAAATTTAGATTAGATACTACTTTATTTATTCCTTCAGGAGAGTAAATGCCTTGGCAGAAGACACCTCCTGCCAAAGATGCCTATACCGCAGGATTTTTAATTGTTCAAATGATCATCAAATGTTGCCGTTGACATCAGTGATGCTGTTTGGAACAGAAATGATATATTTAGTAAGTAGAAAGAAAACACAAGGAGCCCGGGCAACAGCAGCGAAGGTCTGCCGGGCAGCCCATGCATGCTGTGCCCTGCGGGCAACAGCAGCGAAGGTCTGCCCGGCCGCCGGGCAGCCCATGCATGCTGTGCCCTGCGGGCAACAGCAGCGAAGGTCTGCCCGGCCGCAGACTGGCTGCGTAGTCCTTATAGCTGTTCTACCAACCTTTTTAAGTTACGGTTGGGTAGTTAACATGGGTGCCAATTGCCTCGTACCTTAGTAGCTGTTTAGCCAACCCTTTTAAGTTACGGTTTTAAGAAGTACCAAGTGTTGAAACCGGGGGTCAGAATGGTGTGTGTAAAAGCAAAATGCCTGTGTCAGTCTCCCAGCATTGGAGCATTCGTACACAATTCCTTCAGGAATGGCCTCATTTACTTTTAAATGTTTAATAAAAAAGGAGAATAACTACAAATAAAGGTACAACAATACAATGTTTCCACATTTTTTAACCTATTACACCATTTTGGAAAGTCCAGGATTTTCCCAAATTCTTGCTTCTACAAAGCCTTCTTTGCAGCGACTACTCTTTTCAACATGTTAAAACTTTCAGAGTCCAAGGGTTTTGCTATTAATAGAACATTGACAGTCTACTTCACTGTCTGGGCAGCATATCAAAATCACCGGTCGGTGGTAAAACCAATATTGAATGTCACATTTTAATAGAGCATTCATCAAAAAGTTTGTTTTCACAATTTTATTATCAGGGAGACTGACACGGCCATTTAGCTTTTCCACACACCATCCTGACTCACGGTTTCAACGTTTGGTACTTGTTAAAACTGTAACTTAAAATGGTTTGCTGAACTGCTATCAAGGTTCGATGCAATCGGCGCCCATGTTAACTACCCAACCGTAACTTAAAAAGGTTGGTTGAACAGCTATAACGACTATGCGGCCAGACTCCCAGGTGACTGGGCATTTCATTGCTACTGTTGCCCAGAGGGCACAGTATGCATGGGCTGCCTGTGCAATATCTCAAATCCTGGCTATTCTGAATGATAATTAGTGGGAGACCCGACAACACTGATGCATCGACAGTAAAAAAATGTATGATTTATTTTTTAACACTTTAATGAGTAGGACACTTTTCGATCCCCAATTATTTTAGTGTGATTTGTTTTGAAGTGTTATTGCTCCAAAAATAATAATGAATCAAAATCCAAAATGAAGGCTTCAATTATTATATCATCTCAAATATTCCACCTCAAAAAGTTATTGGATGAAATATTGCATATTTTCTGTTTTTTCCATTTTTTCCCTAATGTTGATCTAGAGATTTAAAACATGAATAATAATGAAAACAATACTAATAATACTGAATAATGACACATTTTTAATATATTTTTTTGACCAAAACCCTAACTGAGTGGAGGCCTAAATGTATATTTTTGATACATATATTGTATTGGTTTTTCAAATCAAAAATATGAAAATGGCTTTGATTTTTCAGTGGAAAAAGTTTGGACACCCCTGCCATATGGTCTCCACATCAAAGGTCCATTTCCCTACGAAGACCATGCATCCTGCCCATCAACCAATGGCCTCAGCAGCCAAGTTTGATCACTCTATGGAGGCTGTACACCCCTCCCATCCCCACACCGCTGGCCCATCACCAAATGTCCACACCTATGGTCCTTCACCCGGCGTACACAATAGCTTGCTACCTGAATCCACCTGAGAATAAAAAGGCAGCTTTCCTGGCACCAGACAGGAGAGATGCAGGCAACCCATCTATTGAGGACACTATCTGTTATCAACCACAGGCAGAAAAATCATGGACGCCATGTGATGGAAAAAATGTGGGCAGAAAAAGAAGGAATTGAAGAAGTCCTCTTGAAAATAGGTAAGTAGCATTCATGATGTCATTGTTTTGTTGACTTCAACTTTGAACACATTTTCTCCTTCTGCTATTGTTTGTGCTCTTTTTTCCCTTTCAGATCCGGTCCAAGTCAGAGTACTTCAAACTCTCTGCGACTTGGTTGGAGACAAATACAGCGACGGCCCTCCTCAACAATCGGGCCAGCAAGAGCTCTTTCCTGAGAGCGGCGTATTCATATCATTGTTCCGCCTTGCTGCCATGAGACATGCTGCAGAGCCCAAATGTAGGCCTTTATTTGGACCTCTTTTTTCTACCTGTCAAAATGCTGTCCCTTTTTGACGCCCTGGAAACAAAGCGGAAAAAAGTGGAAGGAATCCTTAGTAAGTTT
Organism: Nerophis ophidion; assembly: GCF_033978795.1. Classification (NCBI taxonomy): domain Eukaryota; kingdom Metazoa; phylum Chordata; class Actinopteri; order Syngnathiformes; family Syngnathidae; genus Nerophis; species Nerophis ophidion. Next base: position 121,423 of record NW_026907059.1, on the reverse strand, counting down.
TCCCAAACAGAGGGTGTTTTCAGGCCAAAATTGGGTCACAATAATGAAATAGAAGTTCAATATGAGAAATGTTGATCCCTTTTCGATTACAGCAGACTGGAAGCATAACTGAATGTTACATCATTACAATTTGTTATCCACTCCAAACTAGCGTTATGATGAGCAATATAGTCTGATGTCCATCAACTTGAAGTGTGGTTGTGTGTAAATGAAGGCTTTAAAGGGCAATAAAAAAGCATTAAATGAGGCATTTAAAAAAGGGAATAGGATTGTAGGACATGGCGGACAGTCAATATGTCAAACGGTAAAGGAAAATGAACTTAAGAAGGTTACAGTCGTTTCTTTTTTGAACTGCATACAAGAGGTATTGTAAGGTGGGAACACGACAAAAGCACTGCTTCAATCAAGCAAAATGAAACATCAACTTTTCCATTCTTTGGTCACTGTAGGCGTGTAGTCCTTAACTGTGACACCATGTCAGGATAATGGAGAAGCTGAGCCGACACGGAGTCGTTTATTTCAATCATCTCCACTTCAACACATATGAGCTAACTTGCCTAACATTAGCAACTGTTGTGACGCAATTCCCTCAAGTGATCTACGCTAGCCTAGGATGGACAAAAGAGGCCATTTTCACAGCAGACCACAACTATTTCATTCTCTGACATTCCCACAATAAATGAATACAAGTTCCTTCAGCTGCCGGACACTTGATACATACTTGCTGTTTACTGTAAACATTTGAAACAACAGAGAGGGTGTAAATACAAGAAATGCAATATGTTTCATTGCTAGAGCTTTTTTCAAATGCAGTTTTACCAATATTATTCTGTATTTTTCTCAAATGTTTAAATCCATCATCCATTTCCAAACACATGCATCATTTGCAATCCTAGTATGATGTTCATTTATTTTTCCATAAAACCTTTGAACTATTTGAAAACAAATTGTATCCTGATTAAAAATGCTTTGTGGCTGTTATAAGTCATCATTTCAGAGAATATATATATATATATATATATATATACTTACAGCATGTTTCAAACAGACACAACTAAATAAATGGCTAATGGGTATATTATATTGATCATCTGATGCAGAATGGGATGTTTGTTTAGAGGCTTTAAGTGCAGTTCTCCTTTAATATTTTGGATAGTCCAACCTTTTAATGAGCGATTGTCTACGGCCACGCACACAGTCAAAACACCAGATGCTACTCCACAAAAATAAATCAATAAAAATACATTCTCCAATGAAACAGCTTTGTAATCCAATTCTAATACACTAGATAGTAACAGTTCATGTCAACTTTTCAACTCATTTACTTGTCTAATGCTTGCAACTGTGTGTATACAGATCATTGGAAGCTTTTGATGATGTAAAAAAAACAACTAAATGCATTACATTTTTTGAAGTAGCAACAAAATGGCATTAAAAAGCATTACATTTGATTTGCATTATTATTGTTATTGCATTGCATAGATTTGATACAGTAGAAGCATTTAAGTCTCACCTTAAAACTCATCTGTATACTCTAGCCTTTAAATAGACCTCCTTTTTAGACCAGTTGATCTGCCGCTTCTTTTCTTTCTCCTATGTCCCCCCCTCCTGGCTGTCCAGAGTCGAGACCCAGGATGGACCGCTCGCCTGTGTATCGGTTGGGGACATCTCTACGCTGCTGATCCGCTTGAGATGGTTTCCTGTGGACGGGATTCTCGCGGCTGTGTTGGAGCCACTATGGATTGAACTTTCACAGTATCATGTTAGACCCGCTCCACATCCATTGCTTTCGGTCCTCTCCAAGGTTTCTCCTAGTCAGCATTGTCACTGGCGTCCCACTGGATGTGAATTCTCCCTGCCCACTGGGTGTGAGTTTTCCTTGCCCTTTTGTGGGTTCTTCCGAGGATGTTGTAGTCGTAATGATTTGTGCAGTCCTTTGAGACATTTGTGATTTGGGGCTATATAAATAAACATTGATTGATTGATAGCTGTAGAAACTGATGTGGCAAAAGGACCAATGGCTGATGATTATGTTCTTGCCTTGCAGCGTATGTCCTGAGATGCAGTACCCTTCCTGATTGGGACGATATTGAGGAGGTCAAGCTCAAGAAAGCTTTGGTAAACAAAAGTCAGGCCAGAGAGGGTTTGAAGTAGGCCCTTGTACCTGTCAAGTTCATTCTATGGTAGGATGTTCAATATTTTGGTCTAGGTTTGCGCAGTATATGTTGTCAAAAATGGCCCTATGATGTAGCTTTTAGTACCAGGTTATACTGTGATAATGCATATTGAGCTGTGCTGTGCCAAGCAAATTTGGCAGTGATGCAACCTCACTAACAAGCTAGCGGCTAATATCCTTTTACAGTTCAAAGTTGTTTCCAAATCCCCCCAAAAATGACGCAGTACGTTACTGCTTACATAATCAGGTATATTAGTAGCTTTTGTAACCAATTTCAACATGTTTCAATGATCATTTGTGTAGCAAATGTTCTATTGTTATGGCAGGAGGCTGTTCTATTGTTTACAACAGTGTTTCTTAATCCTAGGGCTGGGGCCCACTGTTTGGCTGCGAGTACCCCTTGGAAGCCGCCAATAAATATCTGTTTCTTAGCTGTGGTCCGTCCATATGGGCCGCAATGGTACTCGCTTGTAATCCACTTTAGTGTAGAAGGACTCATTCAGTGTTTATATTTCATTTGGCCCCAGACCCCTCTGTAGTGGAACATTCTGAGACCCCTCTGTGGTGGAAAAGTTGGTCGTGCCCCAAGGTTAAAAATGTTAAGAATCCCTGCTTTTCAATGTGTGATTATTTTTTGGTATGTAGACCAGTTCCAGACAGCACGGTTACAATTTTATAAATGTATTTCAGTTTTTGCTTGGAATATTTCAAAAATGGAAATGTTGTCATTTACTCACCTTCTTACTGAGATGAAGTCAAGTGTTTTTTGAACTAAGGTACCTGCTTTGCTCAACAAGGAGTTCAAAAAACTACACCTGACTTTTTCACAATAACAAAGTGAGTACTTCAGGTCAAATTCATTTATTTTTGTATTTGTTTTCTTTTCTGTATATTGTTTTCTATGTTGTCTTAAGTATTGTAAATGACAATATGTACATGATGTATGTACTAATTTACTACATTTACATTTTGTTATTTCATCTATTTTTAAATTATATTTTAAAAAGAAAGTGATACACCTTTCAATATTTGAGTATTTGTTTAGTGCTATTTCTAATGAAGTCAGATGAATATTTAAATTGCACTCTCAATTTGTTCTCATGATTCTCAAATTTGAGATATGATAATAAATTGAAGAGAAATAATCAAGACATGAAAAAGACATACATAAGATCTCTTTTATTGCTCACACATCTCATTTCTTTCTCTTTTGATCATCCTTCCAAATAAATGAGACATGATTGAGAACAATGGAGCTCTCGTCAGTGTATCCCACTTCTCAAATATTGCTCAAAGGGTTGTCTCAAATCAACCTCCTTTGTCTCAGTGACGTCTTGTCTCTTTTTAGCTTCTTTATTGCTCCTAAGGCTCCCTTAGGAGCAATAAAGGAGAAGCAATTGATCACAAAATGAGACAGATATGAGAAGCTCAAAATGTTCTCAAGATACGAGATTAAGCAACAGATGAGCAAGCACATTTTTGCTGTGGCCACGCTCCCTCCACCCCAGTGGACGATGGTGTGGAACAGCGCAGAGACCACCACAGTGTCTATGTTTCTTTTAGTTGTTATTCATAGCTGGATGTAGAAGTGTCTGCTTGTATCCGCTGCTTTAATGTCTTTCATGTCCTTTGTCTTCTTTGATGTTTACCTCTTACACACATGTGAGAGGGATGTGTACTATGGCTATGAGTTGTTGTTGTTTTTCCCCTTGGCCTCAGTCTGGACCCCTTCTCCAGGGCCCAGGTTTAGACCATTTTTATTTTAGTATATTTTATTTTATTTTATTTTAATCTTCTATTTTTTTCACCCATTCCCGACCTCATTATACTTTACAGAGCCAGGAGTCCTCGATTACATGTATGTATGGAACACAGCCTGTGAAGCAGGGGAGTCTAGTAGCAGCGGGGGCCGTCTACGGAGCAGACGCCAGCGGTGTGATCGGAAACGCGGATGCCGAGCGGGGCTAAAAACAAAGCAGAAGGCTAATCCCCACAGAACACCACTTTCCTCCATCCCGAAGACGGATTTAGATGGAAAATGCGAGACTACTGGTCTGGGTATGGAGTCAGTTAAATTAGAACAAGTTTTTTCTGCTTTGAGTGTTTCAGAGTTGGACATGTGTTTTACTGAGGTGGCTAACTATGATGCGTGCAGTTTATCAAAGCAACAAACAAACAATCGGAAAATCCCCGTTACTGAGGTGGCTAACCATGATGCGTGCAGTTTATCAAAGCAACAATCAAACAATCGGAAAATTCCTGTCGTATCAATTCTTAGATATGGTCGTAACTATACTAAATGCACTGGGCATAATAAACACAACATTATTAATATTGCTACTACGGATAATTTGATCAAAAACTCCCTAAAACAGCCCACTACCTATAATATAGGTTTTTTAAACATAAGATCATTGTCTCCTAAATCGTTGTTAGTTAATGATATTATCAGAGACAACAATCTTAACGTCATCGGTCTCAGCGAAACCTGGCTTAAACCAAACGACTTTTTTGCGCTAAATGAGGCATGTCCTCCTAACTTTACACATGCGCATATTGCCCGTCCGCTCAAAAGGGGTGGGGGGGTCGCACTAATATACAACGAAAACTTTAACCTTAGTCCTAACATAAATAATAAATATAAATCGTTTGAGGTGCTTACTATGAGGTCTGTCACACCGCTGCCTCTACACCTGGCTGTTATCTACCGCCCCCCAGGGCCCTGTTCGGACTTTATTAATGAATTCTCAGAGTTCGTTGCTGATCTAGTGACACACGCCGATAATATAATCATAATGGGGGACTTTAATATCCATATGAATACCCCATCGGACCCACCGTGCGTAGCGCTCCAGACTGTAATTGATAGCTGTGGTCTCACACAAATAATAAATGAACCCACGCATCGCAACGGTAATACGATAGACCTAGTGCTTGTCAGGGGCATCAACGTTTCCAAAGTTACGATACTCCCGTATACTAAAGTATTGTCTGATCATTACCTTATAAAATTCGAGGTTCAGACGCATGTTCGTCAAACTAATAATAATAATAACTGCTATAGCAGCCGCAACATTAATACAGCCACAACGACAACTCTTGCTGACCTACTGCCCTCGGTAATGGCACCATTCCCAAAGTATGTGGGCTCTATTGATAACCTCACTAACAACTTTAACGACGCCCTGCGCGAAACCATTGATAGTATAGCACCGCTAAAGTTAAAAAGGCTCCAAAAAAGCGCACCCCGTGGTTTACAGAAGACACTAGAGCTCAGAAATTATTATGTAGAAAGCTGGAACGCAAATGGCGCACGACTAAACTTGAGGTGCACCATCAAGCATGGAGTGATGGTTTAATAACTTATAAACGCATGCTTACCTTAGCTAAAGCTAAATATTACTCAAATCTCATCCACCGTAATAAAAACGATCCTAAATTTTTGTTTAGTACGGTAGCATCGCTAACCCAACAAGGGACTCCTTCCAGTAGCTCAACCCACTCAGCTGATGACTTTATGCAATTCTTTAGTAAGAAAATTGAAGTCATTAGAAAGGAGATTAAAGACAATGCGTCCCAGCTACAACGGGGTTCTATTAACACTGACACGATTGTATATACGGCGGATACTGCCCTCCAAAATAGTTTCTCTCGTTTTGAGGAAATAACATTAGAGGAATTGTTACTACGCGTAAATGGAATAAAACAGACAACATGTTTACTTGACCCTCTTCCTGGGAAACTGATCAAGGAGCTCTTTGTATTATTAGGTCCATCAGTGCTAAATATTATAAACTTATCACTCTCCTCGGGCACTGTTCCCCTAGCATTCAAAAAAGCGGTTATTCATCCTCTTCTTAAAAGACCTAACCTCGATCCTGACCTCATGGTAAACTACCGACCGGTGTCTCACCTTCCCTTTATTTCAAAAATCCTTGAAAAAATTGTTGCGGAGCAGTTAAATGAACACTTAGCGTCTAACAATCTATGTGAAACCTTTCAATCCGGTTTCAGGGCAAATCACTCCACGGAGACAGCCCTCGCAAAAATGACTAATGATCTATTGCTAACGATGGATTCTGATGCGTCATCTATGTTGCTGCTCCTCGATCTTAGCGCTGCTTTCGATACCGTCGATCATAATATTTTATTAGAACGTATCAAAACACGAATTGGTATGTCAGACTTAGCCCTGTCTTGGTTTAACTCTTATCTTACTGATAGGATGCAGTGTGTCTCCCATAACAATGTGACCTCGGACTACGTTAAGGTAACGTGTGGAGTTCCCCAGGGTTCGGTCCTTGGCCCTGCACTCTTCAGCATCTACATGCTGCCGCTAGGTGACATCATACGCAAATACGGTATTAGCTTTCACTGTTATGCTGATGACACCCAACTCTACATGCCCCTAAAGCTGACCAACACGCCGGATTGTAGTCAGCTGGAGGCGTGTCTTAATGAAATTAAACAATGGATGTCCGCTAACTTTTTGCAACTCAACGCCAAAAAAACGGAAATGCTGATTATCGGTCCTGCTAGACACCGAACTCTATTTAATAATACAACTCTAACATTTGACAACCAAACAATTAAACAAGGCGACACGGTAAAGAATCTGGGTGTTATCTTCGACCCAACTCTCTCCTTTGAGGCACACATTAAAAGCGTTACTAAAACGGCCTTCTTTCATCTCCGTAATATCGCTAAAATTCGCTCCATTCTGTCCACTAAAGACGCTGAGATCATTATCCATGCGTTTGTTACGTCTCGCCTCGACTACTGTAACGTATTATTTTCGGGTCTCCCCATGTCTAGCATTAAAAGATTACAGTTGGTACAAAATGCGGCTGCTAGACTTTTGACAAGAACAAGAAAGTTTGATCACATTACGCCTGTACTGGCTCACCTGCACTGGCTTCCTGTGCACTTAAGATGTGACTTTAAGGTTTTACTACTTACGTATAAAATACTACACGGTCTAGCTCCATCTTATCTTGCCGATTGTATTGTACCATATGTCCCGGCAAGAAATCTGCGTTCAAAGGACTCCGGCTTATTAGTGATTCCCAAAGCCCAAAAAAAGTCTGCGGGCTATAGAGCATTTTCCGTTCGGGCTCCAGTACTCTGGAATGCCCTCCCGGTAACAGTTCGCGATGCCACCTCAGTAGAAGCATTTAAGTCTCACCTTAAAACTCATTTGTATACTCTAGCCTTTAAATAGACTCCCTTTTTAGACCAGTTGATCTGCCGTTTCTTTTCTTTTTCTTCTATGTCCCACTCTCCCGTGTGGAGGGGGTCCGGTCCGATCCGGTGGCCATGTACTGCTCGCCTGTGTATCGGCTGGGGACATCTCTGCGCTGCTGGTCCGCCTACGCTTGGGATGGTTTCCTGCTGGCTCCGCTGTGAACGGGACTCTCGCTGCTGTGTCTTGGATCCTCTTTGGACTGGACTCTCGCGACTGTGTTGTATCCATTGTGGATTGAACTTTCACAGTATCATGTTAGACCCGCTCGACATCCATTGCTTTCCTCCTCTCTAAGGTTCTCATAGTCATCATTGTCACCGACGTCCCACTGGGTCATTATTGTCACCAATGTCCCACTGGGTGTGAGTTTTCCTACCGAGGATGTCGTGGTGGTTTGTGCAGCCCTTTGAGACACTAGTGATTTAGGGCTATATAAGTAAACATTGATTGATTGATTGATTGAATCTTATTGTCACAAGACCCAGGGTAGACTAGGGGTTGAGTCTGCTGACTTTGAATGAAAAGTACCGAGTTCAAACCTCACTCTGGTTGATAGTATTTTTTTTTTTACCTCATCATACTTTACTAAGGCTGGGAGTCGTCGATTACATTTGTGTATGGACTAAAATCCTACCTTTACAAGACTGAAAGTAGCCCAGTGGTTAAGACTGTTGCATGAGAACAAACTGTACAGAGTCCAAACCCCACTACGGTCAGCAGTATTTTTTCCACCTCATCTTACTCCAGTGAGTCAGGGGTCGTAGATAACATTTGTGTATGGAAAGAAATCCTCTCTTCACAGGACCAGGGATAGCCCAGTGTTTAAGACTGCTGACTCTGAATGACAGGTACTGGGTTCGAATCCCACTCATGTTGACAAAATTTAGTTTAAGCTTGTCATACTTTACTGAGCCAGGAGTCCTCGATGACATTTGTGTATAAAACACAATCTCCTCTTCACGAGACCCAGGATAGACCAGGTGTTAAGACATCTGACTCGGAATGAAAAGTACTGGGTTCAAATCCCACTCAGGTTGACTGCATTTTGTTCTACCTCATCAAACTTTACTGGGCCATCAGTCCTCGATTACATTTGTGTATGAAAAAAAAAATATCTCCTCTAGACCCAGGATAGCCCAGTGGTTAAGGCCGCTGACTCTGAATGACAGGTACTGGGTTCGAATCCCACTCATGTTGACAACATTTTGTTTAAGCTTGTCATACTTTACTGAGCCAGGAGTCCTCGATTACATTTGTGTATAGAACACAGTCTTCTCGTCACAAGACCCAGGATAGACCAGGGGTTAAGACATCTCACTCGGAATGAAACGTACTGGGTTCAAGTCCCACTCAGGTTGACTGTATTTTGTTCTACCTCATCAAACTTTACTGGGCCACAGTCCTCGATTACATTTGTGTATGAAAATAAATTGTCTCATCAAGACCCAGGATAGCCCAATGGTTAAGACTGCTGACTCTGAATGACAGGTACTGGGTTCGAATCCCACTCATGTTGACAAAATTTAGTTTAAGCTTGTCATACTTTACTGAGCCAGGAGTCCTCGATTACATTTGTGTATAGAACACAATCTTCTCTCCACAAGACCCAGGATAGACCATGGGTTAAGACATCTGACTCGGAATGAAAAGTACTGGGTTCAAGTCCCACTCAGGTTGACTGCATTTTGTTCTACCTCATCAAACTTTACTGGGCCACAGTCCTCGATTACATTTGTGTATGAAAAAAAATTGTCTCGTCAAGACCCAGGATAGCCCAGTGGTTAAGACTGCTTACTCTGAATGACAGGTACTGGGTTCGAATCCCACTTATGTTGACAAAATTTAGTTTAAGTTTGTCATACTTTACTGAGCCAGGAGTCCTCGATGACATTTGTGTATAGAACACAATCTTCTCTCCACAAGACCCAGGATAGACCAGGGGTTAAGACATCTGACACGGAATGAAAAGTACTGGGTTCAAATCCCACTCAGGTCGAGTGTATTTTGTTCTACCTCATCAAACTTTACTGGGCCACAGTCCTCGATTACATTTGTGTACGAAAAAAAATTGTCTCATCTAGACCCAGGATAGCCCAGTGGTTAAGACTGCTGACTCAGGTTGAAGAGTGTGGGGTTCGACTCCTCCTTGGGTCGATGTGAAATTTAAAAGATCAGCTGGAGGCTGCAAGTTGACAAATATTGTAACTGTGTCATTTCTCCCATGTAATGTTAAAATAATAATTTAATTTACTTTTTTTTTTATCCAATTACAATTAACCTATTTTATTTTATTTGTACCCAGGAGAGCTCATTGGTCAACGCTCTTTATTTATCCTATTCCCACCCACCTCAGGAGTTACACTCACTCGCACACACTCCTACACACACACACACGCGCACTCATTCTCACACACACACACACACACACAGGTAACCCCTGAGGTGTCATCATTGACTATTTGACATTTTATTTTGGATTATTATTAGCTTTAGTGTTGACTTAATTTTTCAACTATATGTTAGTCAAAGAAGTAGCACATAACATTAGTCTGTGTGGGGGAGAAGAAGCAGCCCACAATGTATGTCGTCTTGACGCCATACTGCCAAATTACTGACTCCATGTATGGGATTTGAACTCACTACTCCTGTATTAGGAGCCCACAGTGTTGACCATTGAGCTATCCTGGGTCCCAACAAAGTTTGGTTCTCGCTCATATACAAATGTTATCAGTGAACTATGATCAAGGCAAAACAAAGAACAAGAACTTCCCAGATGTGGATTTGAACCCAGTAGTACTGCGTGTGAGGCAGCAGTGTTAACCATTGAGCTATCACAGGTCTCACTAAGCTTTTTTTTTCACTCATATACAAATGTAATCAGTGAACTATGATCAAGGCAAAACAAAGAACAAGAACTTCCTAGATGTGGATTTGAACCCAGTAGTACTGCGTGTGAGGCAGCAGTGTTAACCATTGAGCTATCAAAGGTCCCACTAAGTATTGTTTTTCACTCATATACAAATGTAATCAGTGAACTATGATCAAGGCAAAACAAAGAACAAGAACTTCCCAGATGTGGATTTGAACCCAGTAGTTCTGCATGAGAGGCAGCAGTCTTAACCATTGAGCTATCCTGAGTCTTGTTGGAAGTGTAGTCTGGCTCATTCATTAATGGAATCGTGACATCTGTCCCAGTAAACTACGATTGAGGTGGAGCTCAATTTTGAACTGAAGTTACATATCAAACCAATTGGGATTCAAACCCAGTACCCCCATATTTGAAGCTCACAGTGTTGACCATTGAGGTATCCTGGGTTCCATCAAGACATGATTTTCACTCATATACAAATGCAATCATTTAACAATGATAGAGATGAAACAAAAAACAAGACTTCCCATCTTGTGGATTTGAACCCAGTAGTACCGTGTGAGAGGCAGCAGCCTTAACCATTGAGCATTTTGGGTTCTACTACTCCCTGATCTGGATCAATATACCAATGTTACATACCTGTTGTTGAGTAGTTGGTGTGTGCCATGTCTCTCAGGTGTGACATACCTGTTGTTGGTGTGTGCCATGTCTCTCAGGTGTGACATACCTGTTGTTGGTGTGTGCCATGTCTCTCAGGTGTGACATACCTGTTGTTGGTGTGTGCCATGTCTCTCAGGTGTGACATACCTGTTGTTGGTGTGTGCCATGTCTCTCAGGTGTGACATACCTGTTGTTGGTGTGTGCCATGTCTCTCAGGTGTGACATACCTGTTGTTGGTGTGTGCCATGTCTCTCAGGTGTGACATACCTGTTGTTGTCATACCTGCCAGCTTGTCTGCAGCAATAAACAAGTCATCAATTGAGTCCACAACATGTTTGATGTTTATTCCTCTCATGTTGAAGTAGTTCCCATCTGCAGTTCGCCCACTGCACTCTATCGCCACCATGTGGTCATACATGATATATGATGTGTGAAACATGATGTGTGATACATGATGTGTGATACATGACGTGTGATACATGATGTGTGATACATGATGTGTGATACATGACGTGTGATACATGATGTGTGATATATGATGTGTGATACATGATGTGTGATACATGATGTGTGATACATGATGTGTGATACATGACGTGTGATACAGGATGTGTGATACATGATGTGTGATACATGACGTGTGATACATGATGTGTGATACATGATGTGTGATACATGATGTGTGATACATGATGTGTGATACATGATGTGTGATACATGACGTGTGATACATGATGTGTGATATATGATGTGTGATACATGATGTGTGATACATGATGTGTGATACATGATGTGTGATACATGATGTGTGATACATGACGTGTGATACAGGATGTGTGATACATGATGTGTGATACATGACGTGTGATACATGATGTGTGATACATGATGTGTGATACATGATGTGTGATACATGATGTGTGATACATGATGTGTGATACATGACGTGTGATACATGATGTGTGATACATGACGTGTGATACATGACGTGTGATACATGATGTGTGATACATGATGTGTGATACATGATGTGTGATACATGACGTGTGATACATGACGTGTGATACATGATGTGTGATACATGATGTGTGATACATGATGTGTGATACATGACGTGTGATACATGATGTGTGATACATGATGTGTGATACATGATGTGTGATACATGATGTGTGATACATGACGTGTGATACATGATGTGTGATACATGACGTGTGATACATGATGTGTGATACATGATGTGTGATACATGACGTGTGATACATGATGTGTGATATATGATGTGTGATACATGATGTGTGATACATGATGTGTGATACATGATGTGTGATACATGACGTGTGATACAGGATGTGTGATACATGATGTGTGATACATGACGTGTGATACATGACGTGTGATACATGATGTGTGATACATGATGTGTGATACATGATGTGTGATACATGATGTGTGATACATGATGTGTGATACATGACGTGTGATACATGATGTGTGATACATGACGTGTGATACATGACGTGTGATACATGACGTGTGATACATGATGTGTGATACATGATGTGTGATACATGATGTGTGATACATGATGTGTGATACATGACGTGTGATACATGATGTGTGATATATGATGTGTGATACATGACGTGTGATACATGATGTGTGATACATGCTGTGTGATACATGATGTGTGATACATGACGTGTGATACATGATGTGTGACACATGATGTGTGATACATGATGTGTGATACATGACGTGTGATACATGATGTGTGATATATGATGTGTGATACATGACGTGTGATACATGATGTGTGATACATGATGTGTGATACATGATGTGTGATACATGACGTGTGATACATGATGTGTGATACATGATGTGTGATACATGATGTGTGATACATGATGTGTGATACATGACGTGTGATACATGATGTGTGATACATGATGTGTGATACATGATGTGTGATACATGATGTGTGATACATGACATGTGATACATGATGTGTGATATATGATATGTGATACATGACGTGTGATACATGATGTGTGATACATGATGTGTGATACATGATGTGTGATACATGATGTGTGATACATGACGTGTGATACATGATGTGTGATATATGATGTGTGATACATGACGTGTGATACATGATGTGTGACACATGATGTGTGATACATGATGTGTGATACATGATGTGTGATATATGATGTGTGATACATGACGTGTGATACATGATGTGTGATACATGATGTGTGATACGTGATGTGTGATACATGATGTTTGATACATGATGTGTGATACATGATGTGTGATACATGACGTGTGATACATGATGTGTGATACATGATGTGTGATACATGATGTGTGATACATGACGTGTGATACATGATGTGTGATACATGATGTGTGATACATGACGTGTGATACATGACGTGTGATACATGATGTGTGATACATGATGTGTGATACATGACGTGTGATACATGACGTGTGATACATGATGTGTGATACATGATGTGTGATACATGATGTGTGATACATGATGTGTGATACATGACGTGTGATACATGATGTGTGATACATGATGTGTGATACATGATGTGTGATACATGATGTGTGATACATGACGTTTGATACATGATGTGTGATACATGATGTGTGATACATGATGTGTGATACATGACATGTGATACATGATGTGTGATATATGATATGTGATACATGACGTGTGATACATGATGTGTGATACATGATGTGTGATACATGATGTGTGATACATGATGTGTGATACATGACGTGTGATACATGATGTGTGATATATGATGTGTGATACATGACGTGTGATACATGATGTGTGACACATGATGTGTGATACATGATGTGTGATACATGATGTGTGATACATGATGTGTGATACATGATGTGTGATATATGTGTGATACATGACGTGTGATACATGATGTGTGATACATGATGTGTGATACGTGATGTGTGATACATGATGTTTGATACATGATGTGTGATACATGATGTGTGATACATGACGTGTGATACATGACGTGTGATACATGATGTGTGATACATGATGTGTGATACATGATGTGTGATACATGATGTGTGATACATGATGTGTGATACATGATGTGTGATACATGACGTGTGATACATGATGTGTGATACATGATGTGTGATACATGACGTGTGATACATGACGTGTGATACATGATGTGTGATACATGATGTGTGATACATGATGTGTGATACATGATGTGTGACACATGATGTGTGATACATGATGTTTGATACATGATGTGTGATATATGATGTGTGATACATGATGTGTGATACATGATGTGTGATACATGACGTGTGATATATGATGTGTGATACATGATGTGTGATACATGACGTGTGATACATGATGTGTGATAAATGATGTGTGATACATGATGTGTGATATATGATGTGTGATATATGATGTGTGATACATGATGTGTGATACATGATGTGTGATACATGATGTTTGATACATGACGTGTGATACATGATTTGTGATATATGATGTGTGACACATGATGTGTGATACATGATGTGTATCACACATCATGTACCTCATCATACTTTACTAAGGCCGGGATTCATCGATTACATTTGTGTATGGACTAAAATCCTTCCTTTACAAGACTGAAAGTACCCCAGTGGTTAAGACTGTTGCATGAGAACAAACTGTACAGAGTTCAAACCCCACTCCGGTCAGCAGTATTTTTTCCACCTCATCTTACTCCAGTGAGTCAGGGGTCGTAGATAACATTTGTGTATGGAAAGAAATCCTCTCTTCACAGGACCAGGGATAGCTCAGTGCTTAAGACAGGTACTGGGTTCGAATCCCACTCATGTTGACAAAATTGAGTTTAAGCTTGTCATACTTTACTGAGCCAGGAGTCCTCGATTACATTTGTGTATAGAACACAATCTTCTCTTCACAAGACCCAGAATAGACCAGGGGTTACGACATCTGACTCGGAATGAAAAGTACTGGGTTCAAATCCCACTCAGGTTGACTGTATTTTGTTCTACTTCATCAAACTTTACTGGGCCATCAGTCCTCGATTAGATTTGTGTATGAAAAAAAAACATCTCATCAAGACGCAGGATAGCCCAGTGGTTAAGACTGCTGACTCTGAATGACAGGTACTGGGTTCGAATCCCACTCAAGTGGACAAAATTTTGTTTAAGCTTGTCATACTTTACTGAGCCAGGAGTCCTCGATTACATTTGTGTATAGAACACAATCTTCTCTTCACAAGACCCAGGATAGACCAGGGGTTAAGACATCTGACTCGGAATGAAAAGTACTGGGTTCAAATCCCACTCAGGTTGAGTGTATTTTGTTCTACCTCATCAAACTTTACTGGGCCATTAGTCCTCGATTACATTTGTGTATGAAAAAAAATATCGCATCAAGACCCAGGATAGCCCAGTGGTTAAGACTGCTGACTCTGAATGACAGGTACTGGGTTCGAATCCCACTCATGTTGACAAAGTTTTGTTTAAGCTTGTCATACTTTACTGAGCCAGGAGTCCTCGATTACATGTGTGTATAGAACACAATCTTATCTTCACAAGACCCAGGATAGACCAGGGGTTAAGACATCTGACTCCGAATGAAAAGTACTGGGTTCAAATCCCACTCAGGTTGAGTGTATTTTGTTCTACCTCATCAAACTTTACTGGGCCACAGTCCTCGATTACATTTGTGTACGAAAAAAAATTGTCTCATCTAGACCCAGGATAGCCCAGTGGTTAAGACTGTTGACTCAGGTTGAAGAGTGTGGGGTTCGACTCCTGCTTGGGTCGATGTGAAATTTAAAAGATCAGCTGGAGGCTGCAAGTTGACAAATATTGTAACTGTGTCATTTCTCTCATGTAATGTTAAAATAATAATTTAATTTACTTTTTTTTTATCCAATTACAATTAACCTTTTTTATTTTATTTGTACCCAGGAGAGCTCATTGGTCAACGCTCTTTATTTATCCTATTCCCACCCACCTCAGGAGTTACACTCACTCGCACACACTCCTACACACACACACGCGCACTCATTCTCACACACACACACACACACACACACACAGGTAACCCCTGAGGTGTCATCATTGACTATTTGACATTTTATTTTGGATTATTATTAGCTTTAGTGTTGACTTAATTTTTCAACTATATGTTAGTCAAAGAAGTAGCACATAACATTACTCTGTGTGGGGGAGAAGAAGCAGCCCACAATGTATGTCGTCTTGACGCCATACTGCCAAATTACTGACTCCATGTATGGGATTTGAACTCACTACCCCTGTATTAGGAGCCCACAGTGTTGACCATTGAGCTATCCTGGGTCCCAACAAAGATTGGTTCTCGCTCATATACAAATGTTATCAGTGAACTATGATCAGGCAAAACAAAGAACAAGAACTTCCCAGATGTGGATTTGAACCCAGTAGTACTGCGTGTGAGGCAGCAGTGTTAACCATTGAGCTATCACAGGTCCCACTAAGTATTGTTTTTCACTCATATACAAATGTAATCAGTGAACTATGATCAAGGCAAAACAAAAAACTAGCTCTTCCTACAAATGGATTTGAACCCAGTAGTTCTGCATGAGAGGCAGCAGTCTTAACCATTGAGCTATCCTGAGTCTTGTTGGAAGTGTAGTCTGGCTCCTTCATTAATGGAATCGTGACATCTGTCCCAGTAAACTACGATGGAGGTGGAGCTCAATTTTGAACTGAAGTTACATATCAAACCAATTGGGATTCAAACCCAGTACCCCCATATTTGAAGCTCACAGTGTTGACCATTGAGGTATCCTGGGTTCCATCAAGACATGATTTTCACTAATATACAAATGCAATCATTTAACAATGATAGAGATGAAACAAAAAACAAGACCTCCCATCTTGTGGATTTGAACCCAGTAGTACCGTGTGAGAGGCAGCAGCCTTAACCATTGAGCATTTTGGGTTCTACTACTTCATGATCTGGATCAATATACCAATGTTACATACCTGTTGTTGAGTAGTTGGTGTGTGCCATGTCTCTCAGGTGTGACATACCTGTTGTTGGTGTGTGCCATGTCTCTCAGGTGTGACATACCTGTTGTTGGTGTGTGCCATGTCTCTCAGGTGTGACATACCTGTTGTTGGTTTGTGCCATGTCTCTCAGGTGTGACATACCTGTTGTTGGTGTGTGCCATGTCTCTCAGGTGTGACATACCTGTTGTTGGTGTGTGCCATGTCTCTCAGGTGTGACATACCTGTTGTTGGTTTGTGCCATGTCTCTCAGGTGTGACATACCTGTTGTTGGTGTGTGCCATGTCTCTCAGGTGTGACATACCTGTTGTTGGTGTGTGCCATGTCTCTCAGGTGTGACATACCTGTTGTTGGTGTGTGCCATGTCTCTCAGGTGTGACATACCTGTTGTTGGTGTGTACCATGTCTCTCAGGTGTGACATACCTGTTGTTGGTGTGTGCCATGTCTCTCAGGTGTGACATACCTGTTGTTGGTGTGTGCCACGTCTCTCAGGTGTGACATACCTGTTGTTGGTGTGTGCCATGTCTCTCAGGTGTGACATACCTGTTGTTGGTGTGTGCCATGTCTCTCAGGTGTGACATACCTGTTGTTGGTGTGTGCCATGTCTCTCAGGTGTGACATACCTGTTGTTGGTGTGTGCCATGTCTCTCAGGTGTGACATACCTGTTGTTGTCATACCTGCCAGCTTGTCTGCAGCAATAAACAAGTCATCAATTGAGTCCACAACATGTTTGATGTTTATTCCTCTCATGTTGAAGTAGTTCCCATCTGCAGTTCGCCCACTGCACTCTATCGCCACCATGTGGTCATACCTGCATCAATTTCATAGTTCTTTGAAACTATCGCCACCATGTGGTCATACCTGCAACAACTTCATAGTTCTTTGAAACTATCGCCACCATGTGGTCATACCTGCAACAACTTCATAGTTCTTTGAAACTATCGCCACCATGTGGTCATACCTGCAACAACTTCATAGTTCTTCGAACCTAAAATCTATTGAGATATATATCGTATATATGGAGCGGAAAACACAACCCAAAATTCAAAGTTTCTTCATGGGACGTAGCCGGCCTACTTCACCACAGTCTATAGTCTATTGCCCCCCCCCCCCAGGCAAAGATGAGATGGAGATGTGATGGTGACGACTAACACATTTTCTGGGGGGGAAATCACTGCATAGATAACATTTGTGTATGGAAAGAAATCTATTCTTTACAAGACCAAGGATAGCTCAGTGGTTAAGACTGCGGACTCTGAATGAGAGGTACTGGTTTCGAATGCCAATCTAGTTGACATCATTTTGTTCAAACTCATCATACTTTACTGAGCCAGGAGTCCTCAATTACATTTGTGTATGGAACACAATCATAGCTTCACAAGACCCAGGACAGTCCAGTGGTTAAGACTTCTCACTTGGAATTAAGCGCACTGGGTTCAAATCCAGCTCTAATTGATTTTTTTTTTTTTTTCCCCCAAGATGGCGCTGCTGTAGTGGCTGCTGTTGGCAGGAGCTCCGTGCTCTTGTGTCATCATTTCGTGTTTCCCTCTTGTTTTCATGTCTTATTATATTTTTTTGCCTTTGGGACTGTGTGACAAGGGGTGGCACTTTGGTGACCTCTGTGGTGCTTTTTGTGGACTTCTGGATCTTCCTCCCGGGAGCCTTTTGACCATGGAGACCAGCTGCTGGGTGTCTGCCACACCGAAGTCGCTTTGGAGGGACTGGAGGAGATGCGGATGAAGGGACAGGTCTGCGGAGCAAGCTCTGAGCGCTGGGACGGAGAGGCTTGGCGGTGTCTTGGCTGGGTGAGCAGGTGTCGTACACCTCAGTCTCCTTGGACGTATCCTCGCTCATCCATGCGGACTGGACACTGGCCGAGAGTTGGTTGGCGGCTTAGAGTGGAGTCAGTTCTCTTGGTTGCTTTGTTGGGTCTGCTCCTGTTTCTGGCCACGCTCCCTCCACCCCAGTGGACGATGGCGTGGAACAGCGCAGAGACCACCACAGTGTCTATGTTTCTTTTAGTTGTTATTCATAGCTGGATGTAGAAGTGTCTGCTTGTATCCGCTGCTTTAATGTCTTTCATGTCCTTTGTCTTCTTTGATGTTTACCTCTTACACACATGTGAGAGGGATGTGTACTATGGCTATGAGTTGTTGTTGTTTTTTCCCTTGGCCTCAGTCTGGACCCCTTCTCCAGGGCCCAGGTTTAGACCATTTTTATTTTAGTATATTTTATTTTAATCTTCTATTTTTTTCACCCATTCCCAACCTCATTATACTTTACAGAGCCAGGAGTCCTCGATTACATGTATGTATGGAACACAATCTTATTGTCACAAGACCCAGGGTAGACTAGGGGTTGAGTCTGCTGACTTTGAATGAAAAGTGCTGAGTTCAAACCTCACTCTGGTTGATAGTATTTTTTTTTTACCTCATCATACTTTACGAAGGCTGGGAGTCATCGATTACATTTGTGTATGGACTAAAATCCTACCTTTACAAGACTGAAAGTAGCCCAGTGGTTAAGACTGTTGCATGAGAACAAACTGTACACAGTTCAAACCCCACTCCGGTCAGCAGTATTTTTTCCACCTCATCTTACTCCAGTGAGTCAGGGGTCGTAGATAACATTTGTGTATGGAAAGAAATCCATTCTTCACAGGACCAGGGATAGCTCGGTGGTTAAGACTGCTGACTCTGAATGACAGGTACTGGGTTCAAATCCCACTCAAGTTGACAAAATTTAGTTTAAGCTTGTCATACTTTACTGAGCCAGGAGTCCTCGATTACATTTGTGTATAGAACACAATCTTTACTTCACAAGACCCAGGATAGACCAGGGGTTAAGACATCTGACTCGGAATGAAAAGTACTGGGTTCAAGTCACACTCAGGTTGACTGTATTTTGTTCTACCTCATCAAACTTTACTGGGCCATCAGTCCTCGATTACATTTGTGTATGAAAAAAAATATATCTCATCAAGACCCAGGATAGCTCAGTGGTTAAGACTGCTGACTCTGAATGACAGGTACTGGGTTCAAATCCCACTCATGTTGACAAAATTTAGTTTAAGCTTGTCATACTTTACTGAGCCAGGAGTCCTCGATTACATTTGTGTATAGAACACAATCTTCTCTTCACAAGACCCAGGATAGACCAGGGGTTAAGACATCTGACTCGGAATGAAAAGTACTGGGCTCAAGTCCCACTCAGGTTAACTGTATTTTGTTCTACCTCATCAAACTTTACTGGGCCATCAGTCCTCGATTACATTTGTGTATGAAAAAAAAATATCTCATCAAGACCCAGGATAGCCCAGTGGTTAAGACTGCTGACTCTGAATGACAGGTACTTGGTTCGAATCCCACTCATGTTGACAAAATTTTGTTTAAGCTTGTCATACTTTACTGAGCCAGGAGTCCTCGATTACATTTGTGTATAGAACACAATCTTCTCTTCACAAGACCCAGGATAGACCAGGGGTTAAGACATCTGACTTGGAATGAAAAGTACTGGGTTCAAATCTCACTCAGGTTGTGTGTCTTTTGTTCTACCTCATCAAACTTTACTGGGCCACAGTCCTCGATTACATTTGTGTATGAAAAAAAATTGTGTCATCAAGACCCAGGATAGCCCAGTGGTTAAGACTGTTGACTCAGGTTGAAGAGTGTGGGGTTCGACTCCTGCTTGGGTCGATGTGTAATTTAAAAGATCAGCTGGAGGCTGCAAGTTGACAAATATTGTAACTGTGTCATTTCTCCCATGTAATGTTAAAATAATAATTTAATTTACTTTTTTTTTATCCAATTACAATTAACCTATTTTATTTTATTTGTACCCAGGAGAGCTCATTGGTCAACGCTCTTTATTTATCCTATTCCCACCCACCTCAGGAGTTACACTCACTCGCACACACTCCTACACACACACAAACACACGCACTCATTCTCACACACACACACACACACACACACACACAGGTAACCCCTGAGGTGTCATCATTGACTATTTGACATTTTATTTTGGATTATTATTAGCTTTAGTGTTGACTTAATTTTTCAACTATATGTTAGTCAAAGAAGTAGCACATAACATTACTCTGTGTGGGGGAGAAGAAGCAGCCCACAATGTATGTCGTCTTGACGCCGTACTGCCAAATTACTGACTCCATGTATGGGATTTGAACTCACTACTCCTGTATTAGGAGCCCACAGTGTTGACCATTGAGCTATCCTGGGTCCCAACAAAGTTTGGTTCTCGCTCATATACAAATGTTATCAGTGAACTATGATCAAGGCAAAACAATAAACTAACGCCTCCTAACAATGGATTTGAACCCAGTAGTTCTGCATGAGAGGCAGCAGTCTTAACCATTGAGCTATCCTGAGTCTTGCTGGAAGTGTAGTCTGGCTCATTCATTAATGGAATCGTGACATCTGTCCCAGTAAACTACGATTGAGGTGGAGCTCAATTTTGAACTGAAGTTACATATCAAACCAATTGGGATTCAAACCCAGTACCCCCATATTTGAAGCTCACAGTGTTGACCATTGAGGTATCCTGGGTTCCATCAAGACAGGATTTTCACTAATATACAAATGCAATCATTTAACAATGATAGAGATGAAACAAAAAACAAGATCTTGTGGATTTGAACCCAGTAGTACCGTGTGAGAGGCAGCAGCCTTAACCATTGAGCATTTTGGGTTCTACTACTTCCTGATCTGGATCAATATACCAATGTTACATACCTGTTGTTGAGTAGTTGGTGTGTGCCATGTCTCTCAGGTGTGACATACCTGTTGTTGGTGTGTGCCATGTCTCTCAGGTGTGACATACCTGTTGTTGGTGTGTGCCATGTCTCTCAGGTGTGACATACCTGTTGTTGGTGTGTGCCATGTCTCTCAGGTGTGACATACCTGTTGTTGGTGTACCAAAAAGTTCTATCTTGGTTTCATCTGACCACATGACATTCTCCCAATCCTCTGCTGTATCATCCATGTATCCATTTTGTTATAAACTCAACTCGTCGTATTTGGAGAATACTAAGTTGCATCCCAAGAACACCATACCTACTGTGAAGCATGGGGGTGGAAACATCATGCTTTGGGGCTGTTTTTCTGCTAAGGGGACAGGACGATTGATCCGTGTTAAGGAAAGAATGAATGGGGCCATGTATCGTGAGATTTGGAGCCAAAACCTCCTTCCATCAGTGAGAGCTTTGAATGGTTGACCAAATACTTATTTTCTACCGTAATTTACAAATAAATTATTTAAAATTCCTACAATGTGAATTCCTGGATTTTTTTTCCACATTCCGTCTCTCACAGTTGAAGTGTACCTATGATGAAAATGACAGACCTCTGTCATCATTTGAAGTGGGAGAACTTGCTGACTAAATACTTTTTTGCCCCACTGTATGTATACATTTTACAGGACTCTCATCGTCTGCCTCAGAGACCCAAGTAGTTTTTAGTGTATTATGCAAATGAGCCATGTTAGTCATTGTAGGAGCCAGATCATGTGTGTATGTCACGTGGTGTTTGTGGATGTGTACACAAGGAACAGAAGCATGTGTCACGTGACATAGGTGGCCGTCACCATAAAGAAGCTTTTTTTACCTGTACTCAAGAGGGAGAGAGGAAAGAGTAGAGCTCGGTAGCCATCATTTCTGCTCGGTTGGTAGAGTGGCCGTGCCAGCAACCTGAGGGTTCCAGGTTCGATCCCCGCTTCTGCCAACCTAGTCACTGCTGTTGTGTCCTCGGGCAAGACACTTTACCCACCTGCTCCCAGTGCCACCCACACTGGTTTCAAAATGTAACTTAGATATCGGGCTACACAATGTAAAGCGCTTCGAGTCACAAGAGAAAAGCGCTATATAAATATAATTAACTTCACATTAAATCAAATAATTTACTGTATTGTGAATTGTGATTGAAAAGTATGCCAAGAATAAACGTGTGGAATGTTTATTAAAAATATGTATCATGGAATAAAAACAGTATTTTCCAATAGATGTCCTTTACTTGACATTCTGTCTTGTCAGTCTCCCGCTACGTGTCTTGAAGCCTGCAACAAAAAGTAAGTTTACCACACTTACAGTATAATCTACAAAAGGTTTATGTGTATCAAAACACATGCAAACTTGTTAGCACACGCAAAGCTGATCTAAATATTTGTCGATTAATGAGCAAAATAAGGAGTGCAATCCATCCCATCCATCCATTTTCTACCGCTTATTCCCTCCATTTAACATATTTGTCTTAATGATGTATGCAGAATATATGTTGATTATCAGAATGCCCACAATACTGGGAGGAGAAAATGCAAATACAAATCACTCAACATGAACAGTGAGATTTATCAATGCTGAAAGTGTCCTGCAGGCAGTATCGTGCCTCTTAAAAAGTCTGAAATCTGCGTGCAAACTGACATAGTTGCACACAGGGCTGTGAGAAAGGAGGCCATCACGCTGCAAAGACAACTGACATAGTTGCACACAGGGCTGTGAGAAAGGAGGCCATCACGCTGCAAAGACAACTGACATAGTTGCACACAGGGCTGTGAGAAAGGAGGCCATCACGCTGCAAAGACAACTGACATAGTTGCACACAGGGCTGTGAGAAAGGAGGCCATCACGCTGCAAAGACAACTGACATAGTTGCACACAGGGCTGTGAGAAAGGAGGCCATCACGCTGCAAAGACAACTGACATAGTTGCACACAGGGCTGTGAGAAAGGAGGCCATCACGCTGCAAAGACAACTGACATAGTTGCACACAGGGCTGTGAGAAAGGAAGCCATCACGCTGCAAAGACAACTGACATAGTTGCACACAGGGCTGTGAGAAAGGAGGCCATCACGCTGCAAAGACAACTGACATAGTTGCACACAGGGCTGTGAGAAAGGAGGCCATCACGCTGCAAAGACAACTGACATAGTTGCACACAGGGCTGTGAGAAAGGAGGCCATCACGCTGCAAAGACAACTGACATAGTTGCACACAGGGCTGTGAGAAAGGAGGCCATCACGCTGCAAAGACAACTGACATAGTTGCACACAGGGCTGTGAGAAAGGAGGCCATCACGCTGCAAAGACAACTGACATAGTTGCACACAGGGCTGTGAGAAAGGAGGCCATCACGCTGCAAAGACAACTGACATAGTTGCACACAGGGCTGTGAGAAAGGAGGCCATCACGCTGCAAAGACAACTGACATAGTTGCACACAGGGCTGTGAGAAAGGAGGCCATCACGCTGCAAAGACAACTGACATAGTTGCACACAGGGCTGTGAGAAAGGAGGCCATCACGCTGCAAAGACAACTGACATAGTTGCACACAGGGCTGTGAGAAAGGAGGCCATCACGCTGCAAAGACAACTGAACAGAGAAGCCTTTGTTCTACGTGTGCATGTCATATTTGGACTGTTAGAAATAAAAAGAAGAAGATATATATTCAGCAATATCATTTTATAGCTGCTGGACAACTTAAAGGGCCGATTAAACCAAAGTCTATTAATTTATGTTGTTTTTTAATGGTATTCCTTTTTTGATTTAGAAAATATGCACCGTATTTTTCGGACTATAAGTAGCAGTTTTTTTTTCATAGTTTGGCCGGGGGTGCGACTTATACTCAGGAGCGACTTATGTGTGAAATTATTAACACATTACCGTAAAATATCAATATTATTTATCTCATTGACGTAAGAGACTAGACGTATAAGATTTTATGGGATTTATGGATTAGGAGTGAGAGATAGTTTGTTAAAGGTATAACATGTTCTATATGTTCTAGTTATTTGAATGACTCTTACCATAATATGTTAGCTTAACATAGCAGTTGCTTATTTATGCCTCATATAACCTACACTTATTCAGCCTGTTCTTCACTATTCTTGATTTATTTTAAATTGCCTTTCAAATGTCTATTCTCGGTGTTGGCTTTTATCAAATAAATTTCCCCCCAAAAATGCGACTTATACTCCAGTGCGACTTGTATGTTTTTTTTCCTTCTTTATTATGCATTTTCGGCAGGTGCGACTTATACTCCGAAAAATATGGTATTGAACAAATATATAAACGCAACACTTTTGTTTTTGCTCCCATTTATCATGAATTGAACTTAAAGATCTGAAACTTTTACGATAGAGAAAATATATATTCCTCTCAAAAATTACTTACTGGGTGACATGTCCGGTGAGTATGCTGGTCATGCAAGAACTGGGATGTTTTTAGCTTCCAGATCCTTGCAACATGAGTTAGTAAATGTTATTTATAAAGGTGATGGCCTCGGGTGATTAGTACAACAATGGGGCTCAGGGTCTCGTGACGGTATCTCTGCGCATGGAAAATGCCATCAATAAAATGCACGTGGTTTCGCTGTCAATAATAACATACCAAAACCTCTGTATTGTGCCAGACGCCATTGAGTGTGAGCATTTGCCCACTCAAGTTGGTTAAGAAGACAAACTGCAGTTAGGTCGAGACCCCGATGAGGACCACGAGCATGCAGATGAGCTTTCTTGAGACAGATTGATTGATTGATACTTTTATTAGTAGATTGCACAGTTCAGTACATATTCCGTACAATTGACCACTAATTGGTAACACCCCAATATGTTTTTCAACTTGTTTAAGTCGGGGTCCACGTTAATCAATTCATGGTAGTTTCTTACAGTTTGTGCAGAAATGCTATGGTTAAGCAAACCAATTGTTGTAGCAGCTGTCCAGGTGGCAGGTCTCAGCCAATCAATATGGTCTGCGGCTGTGAGGCCAGTTGGATGTATTGCCAAATTCTCTGAAACACCTTTGGAGGCGGCTTATACTAAACGGCCTGGGCTACTGGGTGTGAAGTTGGAGAAGATGCAGGTGGAGGCCCCCTTGGTGTCCTGGGTTGTAGATTACCTGACTGACAGACCACAGTATATGCCACTGCAGGACTGTGTGTCTGACAGGCTGGTCAGCAACACCGGGGCCCCGGAGGCTACAGTACTCTTCCCCCTTCCTCTACACCATTTACACCACCCATTTCCACTATCAGTCAGAGTCCTGCCACCTTCAGAAGTTTTCTGATGACTCTGCGATAGTGGGGTGTATTGAGGAAGGTGATGACGAGGAATACAGGACACTGGTGGAGGACTTTGTCACATGGTGTGGAAAGAACCACCTCCGGCTCAATGTTACGGAGACCAAGGAGCTGGTTGTGGACCTGGGAAGGAGGAGGAGTACTCTGGCGACCCCTCTTTCCATCAAGGGGGTGGATGTGTACATGGTAGAGGATTATAAATACCTCGGAGTACACATGGACAACAAGCTGAATGGGTCAAAACACGCTGAGGCCCTCTACAAGAAGGGACAGAGCCGAATCTATATTTCCTTTGGAGGCTAGGATCCTTCAACGTCTGTACAAAGATGTTGAAGATGTTCTACGAGTCGCTGGTGGCAGGCGCCCTCTTGTACGCCGTGGCCTGCTGGGGCAGTGGGCTGAGAGTGAGGGACACATACAGACTGGACAAGTTGGTAGAGAAGGCCAGTAACAAGATGGGAGTGGAGCTGGACTCTCTGGCGGTGGTGTCAGAGAGAAGTCTAGCAAAACTCCTAGCCATTATGGACAACACCTCCCACCCACTACACTCGGACCTTGCAGAGAGAATGAGCACCTTCAGTGGAAGGCTCAGACTCCCAAAATGCAACACGGAACGACACAGGAGGTCCTTCACACCGACAGCCATCAGACTGTATAATGCATATGTTCCTTGACTGCACTTAAATGTAGAATATATTTATATTATTCATATATATTATATTATTTATTATTATCATTGTTTATTGTGAGCGAACTGTGGTGCTGAATTTCCCCCAGGGATCAATAAAGTACTTTCTATTCTATTCTATTCTTATGGCGGAGAAATAAACATTTAATTGACGGGCAACAGCTCTGGTGGACATTGCTGCAGTCAGCATGCCTACTGCACGCTCCCTCAAAACTTGCGACATCTGAAGCATTGTGTTGTGTGATAAAACTGCACATTTCACAGTGGCCTTTTATTTTGGACAGCTCAAGGCACACCTGTCAGGTGGGATGGATTATCTTGGCAAAGAAAAAATGCTCACTAACAAATGTATACAGATTTGTGAACAATATTTGAGAGGAACAGGTATTTTGTGTTTATAGTCAAAGTTTTCGATCTTTGAGTTCATTTAAATTGGGAACAAGAACAAAAGCAATGCGTTTTTTTTTTTGTATTTAGTATAACTCCTAAAAAAAATGTCTTGCAATATGCAGTTTGATCATTCCTGCTGCAAATAGTATACATACTGTGATTCTATATTGCAGAAAAGGTGTTAGATGATCGATATGTGCTATAATCTAATATAAGCCCCCCTCCAGTGTGGAGAGCATAATAACATGAATGTAGAGGGAAAGAAGTGTTTCCAAGGGCACATAATGCTTCTAGTACACAAAAATAGGGTGATCTGTGCCACTTTTGCTGCTATCAATTGCACAAAGTAGATCACATACAACACGTCCACCAACAGTACATGCAATTTTATAGTTTGCGCACACAGATAAGTGTGTGGGAATTGGATCCTCAAAGATCAGGCTCTTAATATTTTCAGAAAATGGGAGTATTATTAGAATCAGACCTGCAGCTGGCTCTGTATTGTTCTTTTTCCTCCTGCCTGACGTGGATTCGGTTCTTGCTGAGGTGTGTTTGCTGATCTTCTTCTGGGTGTGGCTTCTTCTTGAGGTCCATTTTCTTCTTCCTTTGCTGCTTTTGTGGGCTTTTTGGCTGCTTTTTTCTTCACTGTGCTGTCAGAGTTGTGTTTCCTGGACACCTGAAGTACAGCCACAATGGGGTTAGATTTCTATGTGCTGGTGGTGATTACCTACTGAATATACCTTTTTCTTGCGGGGGTAATCATGGTCTGCATCTGTATCTTTTCTCTTTTTGGCCTTTGGAGACTTTGATTCTGGTGTGTGAGAAAAGATAAAGACACACTAAGCTTTCTCTTATGTGTAATGGTATCTCAACTATTTTTTCTGGCGTTTACCTTTAGGAGCCATAGGACCTGGATCGCCCTGAAATGACACCATTTTCTATTAGTCAATACATGCTACAAATATAGTTGTTACGTATGAAAATGTGTTTGCATACTTTGAACCACATAGTCCTGCCATTGTGGTCGCGTACAGACTTCATTCCATCCACATAGTAACACTGCAACCAGGCCTCAAAACCTGAGTAGTCTTTCTTCTCTGGATCGTAACCTTTCCCACCTCCATAAACAAAAAGTCTAAATAAGAGGAGCACCTTTGTGTCGTTGTCTTCCCCCCACCCCGATCAACCTTGAAACATGGATTCTTACCTAAGTTCACCACCTCCAGCGGTACTGTGTGGCAAAGTCTGAGCAGGTCTGTATTCTCCTCTTCCATTTTGTCCTTTTTGGCTCCCTTAACATTTTTGGGCAAAATAAACTGTTAATAATCGAGGTAAAATACTTGTTTGTACTTATTTGACCTTTTTGCTATGGATCTCCTTTTTTACAGCTTTCTTGTCTTCACACGCATCCTCTGACTCGAGGCCTTCCAGCACAGTCCGGGCAGGCACAAAGGGTGGAATGTTCAACCTGGAAGACACACATGGGCATCTTTCCAAAAACAGAAGGTATTTTGTGTGGAAACAGTGCTACACTTTTATAGTAAACACATTTCCAAGTGAAATTAGGAATTGCTTGTTTATTCATCCAAGATGATTAGAATCTGGGGAATACAAAAACATTCTTCACTCTCCTTTTCAGATCACGGTGACCTGAGTATGTATCTTCATTCAATGGTCATTTCTTTTACAGCAGGCTCTTTGGTGAAGTGTAATATTATTGCTAGGAGTCTTGCAAAAGTACTTCACACAGTGGGCACGGCTGTAACAAAATAACACTGCAATGTACTGTCAACATGTACAAAACCCCAAACCAGTGAAGTAGCACGTTGTGTAAATGGTAAATAAAAACAGAATACAATGATTTGTAAATCCTTTTTAACTTATATTCAATTGAATAGACTGCAAAGACAAGATATTTGATGTTGGATCTGAGAAACTTTTTTTTTTGCAAATATTAGCTCATTTTGGAATTTGATGCCTGCAACATGCTTAAAAAAAGCTGGCACGAGTGTCAAAAAAGACCGAAAAAGTTGAGGAATGCTCATCAAACACTTGTTTCCCATAGCAAAGCAAAATTGAAGATGAGATCTCATGTATGTCTTATATATATCTCCTAGACATAAAAGAGCACTAATGGAGACCAAAGTAGTTTTCTCATTCTTCTCAAATGTATCTCCTGAGAAATAAGGCTCACAGTGAGCATTATGAGAGATCTCATAGTTGTCTAATAGTTATCTCTTTTCCCCATTTCAACTAAGACCAAAATGAGAGATGAATGAGCTGGTCTCCAATATGTCTCAATTATGACTCAGTGAGAGAAACACCTGGTTTTGTTTCTCACTACTCACTGTTTGAGTTCTCAGATGTCTCTTTTCTATTTCGGCAAAAAGACAATTGATGAGTATTGGTTTCAATATGTCTCAATGATGTCTCAGTGAGAGATATACTTGGTTTTGTCTCTCACTGCTCACTATTTGAGTTGTTAGATATACCCGTTTTCTAAAAAAATGCATTTTAATGGGCTCAATTTAGTTATACCTCAATCATATTCCAGTTGATCTCATGCCAACATTGGGAGAAAATAATGAATTCAGACAATATGGATATATGGTCTGTAATCTAAATGGTTTATTTAAATAAAGTTGGACTTAATTTGTTGATTTCTTATCCACACGTCATGTACAGTAACTCAGTGACTACAATTGTGAGATTTAAAACTGAACCCAAACAATACTGATATGATCACAAGACACTTTGTAAGAGCTTTTAACATTTGTGAACTTTCTAGAGCAGTGGTTCTCAAACTCTTTTAACAAAGTACCACTTCAGAAGATATTTGGCTCTCCAACCACCATCATAAGGACTAATATTAAAATGCAGTAGCATAGTAGGCCTATGTATTCATTAAAAAAGACAGTGGCTTTATTAAACAAGTAAATGTAATATATTTGCCACTGAAATATTACACACAATGCAAAAACATCATCAACAATGATACTCCATATACAGTACATATTTACAGAATCCACGGCAACATCACATCAGTGTGTATTTTCAGAGCATTTATAACAATGATTAAAGATTTGATTTGTGGCTTCTTAGGCCAGTTCAGTTCTTCATTATTTCAAACTTTTCAAGTGTGTTGGGGAAATGAACTGCAATCACTATGCCAGGCATAGATGTGAAGTCAAGGAAAACAACTTTACCCAATATGTCATCCAAGAATACTACTGTACTGCAGAGGTTTCCAATAGGGGAATAACATGACTGCATGTCTCATATGTTACACTATCTTGCAGCAAAGAAAAACCTGCATGTTTATATTCACCAACGAGGGCCCATTTGGCACATGAATGTGCTGTGGTAAACAAGAAATCAATCTGTACATACTTTAAAAAAAGGATGAGAATCTTTCTTCTGACACACTGGTCCCACAAAGCAGGCATTTTATTTGTTTACTTTCTATTGGCCCAAAACAATTCTTGGAGGATTTATGTAATATAGTAGGCGATGATGCAGAGTGGGATAAAAAAAAGTTTTGGAACTTCTGCACACTGTTTAAGCAGTCTGTGTTCAGACTATCGGGATAAAGCAACTTGAACATTTTGAGCATATGGCTTAGGGCCTTACCTGTGACTTTAGGACAGTTTACATAACCCATGCTGATCAGAAGGCACTCTGCCATGGTTTCTGATGCATTGTCATGTATTGGTTTGTCTGTTGTGTCCTTGAAATTGGACTCTTCTGCACACTCCTCACTCAAACCATCTTCAAATCCTTCATTAAACGTATGTCCGTCATTGTACATCCAATCCCCTATATCAGGGAGAGCTTCCTCAAATGATTGAAATGGATCATACTCAGCATCGACATGTCATTCAGTTGTTAGGCCATCAGGAGGATGTATGAGGGCTGATCTGGAAAATGGTTTTCCATTCTCTTCGATGGTCAGAAGTAGAAATATTTTCATGTGCTGAAAGTAAAATAGAATACAAATCACTAAAGGTTTTTGATAACATTTTGTCACAAGGCAAAACGTATAACATCTCAGCATATCGCTCACATTCTTACACTCCAAAGTTTGTCACATTTGAGCAGGATTTGCTTTGAGACAAAATTCACAGCAAAACATTATTCAGCCACAGAAGACGGTGGGTGTACCTGGCAGGTGGGGAGAGGCTTGATGTTCCAGAGTGGTACATCCTGCACGGTCACCTGAAGGTTGGATGTGTTCCATTTGAAGAGCAGTGTTTTGGGCTCCTTCAGGGGGCACCGCCTCATGCAGTGTTACCCTGCTGCTACCCCCTGACACAAAGAAGAGGAACCAAAAAACTCTAAAGATTCAAATCATTGAAAAAAAAAACAGACAAAACAAGAAGGAAGTTGACATAAATTGAACACATTATACAAATCCAGCTAATGGAATGCATTTCCTTTTTCCCCACATCTTGAGCGCATTGTAGTTCATGTTTACGTATCTTCTGTGTTTGTGGTAACACATCATCCACAGTGTTAAATGTAACTCATCACAATACAACACACACTATAAAAAGAAAGTTGTGGATGCTAATGCCAATCATTAGTAAATACACAACAGCAAACCAAACCTATGAGAAAGGATCTTGACGAGGGATGCAACATTATTGTAAATATAACCTTATTTTGATTTCAAAATTGTCACAATAATGCCGTGATGTGTGACGCTATCAAACGAGAACACCAGTCGCTGTGTTTTTTTCTGACAATATTAAGTGGGCTCATCTGAGAAGTAAACTGGTTCTCCCATGAAAACCCGCCGTGTGGGAAAACAAGGTTCAAACGGGACATTATAGAAGGGCGAAAAAGTGGAAGTGTGCAGGAGTGATGGGAACGTTTGTGCTTAGGTTAGCCGAGGAATTGTTGCTGTGAAATATTTCTGTGCCTATAACTGTCGTGTTAGTTGAACCTTAAACAAAGTCTGCATACTGCAAGGTAAAGCATGCCACGTTCATCCAGACCATTTCCAAATCGACCCAGAGCCCTTGCAGCTCACCAGAGGAAATGTGGACATGCACAAAATAAGACATTTGCTGACACTACACACCACAATGTCTACAATAAGTTAGGGAATAGGAGCAATATATTAGAATGAGTTATATGTTAGAACCGTTATTTGGAAAATATCGTTCATGTGAAACCAAGATGTCAGCAAGGGACAATATGCATTTGTGAGGTATTTACATGATTAAAAGTCAAATTATTAGTTAACTCTTAAGAATCAGTATTCTACAAACTAATACAATTTGGACTGCAAAGGGCAGTTTCTTAGGAAGTTCAAAGTTTAAAAACACTCAACTAAACAGCAGTGATGTAACAATATCAAAATGTCATATCACCGTTACTGTGACCAAAATGATCACTGTTTGCATTATAATGGCAGTATTGTTGAATGTGCTAAAAAGGTCATCAAACCCACAATAATACCAAGTTGTATTGAAAAAAAAACATACCGGACACACAGTATAGTTTCTTGGCAAAAGAAACATTATTGTTCTACATTAGTTACACTGGATGTTTACTGTTTATGTCAGTTTAAAGACACTTATTTGAAAATGTTGGTTTTTGTGTGTTACTTGAAATTCTGCACCATTCCTTTGCACCTAAAATACCTGTTTTTAATGATAAATATGATTGCAACATATGAAAATGATGTTTGTGTTCAATTACTGTAAGTGTGTTTATCCTAAACATTCCTCCCACGTCATTTAACACACTTTGACATTTTTGTAACAATATCTTACCCTGGCTTTAACACTATGACGATATCATACCGTGAAATGTTGATATTGTTACATCCTTAGTCATGACCTGATGTTACCTACCAGCTTTAACTTGGAGGTGAAAGGTTCCAAAAACATGAATTACACATGCTGAGATAACTCCTATTTGAAGTTTCATTCTTCATATGTGCTAATGTAATCAGGGTCAAAGAAAGCAATATTTTCATGTTTGTTCCTGACAAACTGTGGACAGCTTTTTATCTGTAAATCTCAATCAGAACTACTTGACTTCAAGAAAGAACAGGCATATACATATAACTTACTTGGACATTGCTGGTCATTCTCCACATTCACATAGGTGCATGCTGCAGGACGGGATGACTGCAGGAAGAAAAAGAAAGTATCACATATTATATCTGCTGCCAGTTTAATGCACCACCACTATACCAGCCTACTCAGCAACTTTACAGTCCTTCTTGATCTTTTATTTGATTCCACTTCTTTACCAGTTCTTCTTCATCCTTTTCCAGCTTTTCCTTTTGTCATTTTGACACTCCAATACTATATAAATCAATCAATCAATCAATGTTTATTTATATCGCCCCAAATCACAAATGTCTCAAAGGACTGTACAAATCATTACGACTACAACATCCTCGGAAGAACCCACAAAAGGGCAAGGAAAACTCACACCCAGTGGGCAGGGAGAATTCACATCCAGTGGGACGCTAGTGACAATGCTGACTATGAGAAACCTTGGAGAGGACCTCAGATGTGGGCAACCCCCCCCCCCTCTAGGGGACCGAAAGCAATGGATGTGGAGCAGGTCTAACATGATACTGTGAAAGTTCAATCCATAGTGGCTCCAACACAGCCGCGAGAGTTCAGTTCAAGCGGATCCAAGACAGCAGCGAGAGTCCCGTCCACAGGAAACCATCTCAAGCGGAGGCGGAAACCATCTCAAGCGGAGGCGGATCAGCAGCGTAGAGATGTCCCCAACCAATACAGGCGAGCGGTCCATCCTGGGTCCCGACGAGCGGTCCATCCTGGGTCTCGACTCTGGACAGCCAGTACTTCATCCATGGTCATCGGACCGGACCCCCTCCACAAGGGAGGGGGGGACATAGGAGAAAGAAAAGAAGCGGCAGATCAACTGGTCTAAAAAGGAGGTCTATTTAAAGGCTAGAGTATACAGATGAGTTTTAAGGTGAGACTTAAATGCTTCTACTGAGGTGGCATCTCCAACTGTTACCGGAAGGGCATTCCAGAGTACTGGAGCCCGAAATGAAAAAGCTCTACAGCCCGCAGACTTTTTTTGGGCTTTGGGGATCACTAATAAGCCGGAGTCCTTTGAACGCAGATTTCTTGCCGGGACATATGGTACAATACAATCGGCAAGATAGGATGGAGCTAGACCGTGTAGTATTTTATACGTAAGTAGTAAAACCTTAAAGTCACATCTTAAGTGCACAGGAAGCCAGTGCAGGTGAGCCAGTATAGGTATATATGTATGTATATATGTATATAAAGGTATATACAGTATAGGTATATATGTATGTATATATGTATATAAAGGTATATACAGTATATGTATATATGTATGTATATATGTATATAAAGGTATATACAGTATATATGTATGTATATACGTATATAAAGGTATATACAGTATATATGTATGTATTTATGTATATAAAGGTATATACAGTATATATGTATGTATATATGTATATAAAGGTATATACAGTATATATGTATGTATATATGTATATAAAGGTATATACAGTATATATGTATGTATATATGTATATAAAGGTATATACAGTATATATGTATGTATATATGTATATAAAGGTATATACAGTATATATGTATGTATATACGTATATAAAGGTATATACAGTATATATGTATGTATATATGTATATAAAGGTATATACAGTATATATGTATGTATATATGTATATAAAGGTATATACAGTATATATGTATGTATATATGTATATAAAGGTATATACAGTATATATGTATGTATATATGTATATAAAGGTATATACAGTATATATGTATGTATATATGTATATAAAGGTATATACAGTATATATGTATGTATATATGTATATAAAGGTATATACAGTATATATGTATGTATATATGTATATAAAGGTATATACAGTATAGGCGTAATGTGATCAAACTTTCTTGTTCTTGTCAAAAGTCTAGCAGCCGCATTTTGTACCAACTGTAATCTTTTAATGCTAGACATGGGGAGACCCCAAAATAATAGGTTACAGTAATCGAGACGAGACGTAACAAACGCATGGATAATGATCTCGGCGTCTTTAGTGGACAAAATGGAGCGAATTTGAGCGATATTACGGAGATGAAAGAAGGCCGTTTTAGTAACGCTTTTAATGTGTGCCTCAAAGGAGAGAGTTGGGTGGAAGATAAATACAGACAAAGGTTGCTGGAATATAGCTGGAACTTCTTGTAAATGTAAAACTCTATATTATGTGTTCAGTAATGTATATTGTTCCACTTCAAATGTTCTCTGAACATTTATTTCTCTCATTGTTATTTCACTTCTTGTTATTATACTTACCTCGGTGGAGGTAACTATCACAACTTCTAGCAAGGTGCTTGCGGCATTTATAGCTCTATTTCCGTAACTGCGTGACGTTCCAGTAGTTTAAAACAAATAACTGGTGTGTGTTAAAGTCATATAAATACCAAAAGAGAAACAATAAATGGTATTACTTACTTTCAGTTGTTATTCCTTCGATGCTGAATATTATTTCTTCCCATCGAAATCATTACATCCGCCCACTTAATGCGCATGCGTGTTTTTCAGGAAAAGCCAATCTGATTGGACAGATTCATGGAGTGCCGTGCCAAATCTCGCGATCTCAGGATTTACATCAAGTTCATTTTCTCCTTATATGTCCATCTGAAAATAGCCCTTTTTGGCTAGGACATCATTTTCAAATGATTTGAAAATGTATGCTTTCTATCAGACGGCGGCGGACATGACGCGTTATTTGCCATCAGTTAACGTCAGAAGAAGAAGAAGCGGGGAAACAGTAGGTGGCGTAACATTTGAAGGTTGTCAGTGCGCCTACCTTCAACTAAAACAAGGAAGAAGAAGAAAGCCAACACTTAGTTGTTCTTTTTAAAGGTTTATTTATAAATGTCAACAATTACAAACAGTAAGACAAACAACAATATACAACATTATAAAACATTATGAAAACAGTACAAAACAGCGCCAGGGGGTTGTAAGTTCAAAATAATTAAAAAAAAGAATAAAAACATATATATATAAATAATAAACAAAATGCAAAGCCGTAGGCTTATTCAGATTCATCAAACAACTTAAATGTGGAACACAGCATCATCGTTTTCACAGCTTTTTTGTTGTTAGAGGTAGAGAGCGTTTTAATGTAAAGTTCCAGATCTTTTTTAAAGGCACAAAAGATAGGACGGGTATTAAGAAACTTACATTTATGAATATAAAACTTATCCAATAAAATAATGAGCTTGCAAAGGTAGAATTCCTTTTCAATTTTTTGTTCATACAGTGTAAAACCAAAAATCACATCTTTAAAGTAAAGCACAAATTTGTCATAAATATTGTCCAGGATGAAGCGACA
Organism: Nerophis ophidion; assembly: GCF_033978795.1. NCBI lineage: Eukaryota > Metazoa > Chordata > Actinopteri > Syngnathiformes > Syngnathidae > Nerophis > Nerophis ophidion. Next base: position 84,800 of record NW_026907059.1, on the reverse strand, counting down.
GATGCCTGCCATAGTGATGGAGTGTTTTCACAAGTATAAAACAAGTGGTTAACAGTCTCTGGGTGCATGTTACAAAAGGTGCAGGTGACATCAATGTCCTTTTTGTATCTAACCATCACAGTCTTTACAGGGTAATAGCGATGGATGATTTTAAATGATATCTCTTTGACTTTGTTGCTAAGTAAATACCTGTTAGGAAGGGACCACGTTTTGGTCCAACAGATGTCATTTACAACATTATTCCATAAGGAAATGACATAGGAGACAGACACACAATCATTTTGGAATAAGCTGCGGATTTTTCTGTTATTTTTTTGATCAAAGCAAAGTTTCCCCACGGGAGTGTCAAGTGGATCATTCACAATGTTTACAGCAGAAAGAGGAGGTGTGTAAGCCATGTACAACATAATAACACCTGTTGGAATGTACAACATAATAACACCTGTTGGAATGTACAACATAATAACACCTGTTGGAATGTACAACATAATAACACCTGTTGGAATGTACAACATAATAACACCTGTTGGAATGTACAACATAATAACACCTGTTGGAATGTACAACATAATAACACCTGTTGGAATGTACAACATAATAACACCTGTTGGAATGTACAACATAATAATACCTGTTGGAATGTACAACATAATAACACCTGTTGGAATGTACAACATAATAACACCTGTTGGAATGTACAACATAATAATACCTGTTGGAATGTACAACATAATAACACCTGTTGGAATGTACAACATAATAACACCTGTTGGAATGTACAACATAATAACACCTGTTGGAATGTACAACATAATAACACCTGTTGGAATGTACAACATAATAACACCTGTTGGAATGTACAACATAATAACACCTGTTGGAATGTACAACATAATAACACCTGTTGGAATGTACAACATAATAACACCTGTTGGAATGTACAACATAATAACACCTGTTGGAATGTACAACATAATAACACCTGTTGGAATGTACAACATAATAACACCTGTTGGAATGTACAACATAATAATACCTGTTGGAATGTACAACATAATAACACCTGTTGGAATGTACAACATAATAACACCTGTTGGAATGTACAACATAATAACACCTGTTGGAATGTACAACATAATAACACCTGTTGGAATGTACAACATAATAACACCTGTTGGAATGTACAACATAATAACACCTGTTGGAATGTACAACATAATAACACCTGTTGGAATGTACAACATAATAACACCTGTTGGAATGTACAACATAATAACACCTGTTGGAATGTACAACATAATAACACATGTTGGAATGTACAACATAATAACACCTGTTGGAATGTACAACATAATAACAGGTGTTGGAATGTACAACATAATAACAGGTGTTGGTCAGCTTGGTCAGCTGTGCTGATTGATTTAGTTTCAGTTAAGGTATCCATAAACTTAAGTTGAAAAACGTATTGGGGTGTTACCATTTAGTGGTCAATTGTACAGAATATGTACTGAACTGTGCAATCTACTAATAAAAGTTTCAATCAATCAATCAATAGTGCGTAATCAGAGCGCATGTGTAAAAAAAAAAAAAAAATCCCAGTCCACAACTATCCTCATTCACAACACGTTCTCTTAGATTTCCATGTTATGATACATGTTCACATTATTTATTGACTGTATCTAAAAAGTATTTAAAAAAATATGGTATTATTTAAATGACTCTTCAGGAATCGTGTGCTTGATTTCAACAATGCTAAAATAATTTCAGGATTTCGGTTCATCATCAGCATTGGAGCAATCACACGCAATTCCTTCAGGAATTGCCTCATCTAGTTTTTAATGTTTAATAAAAAATAACAAATAAAATAACGACAAAAAAAGATACAACATTACAACATTTCGAAGTTTTAACCTATTCAAACCATTCCACCTTCGACTCATTGCACCATTCTGGAAATTGAAACTTCCCCTTTTCCTTGTCAAAAAAAGTTGAGGATTTTCCAGAATTCCTGCTTTTCCGAAGCCCTATTTCCACCCTTTTTCTGGCGACTACACCTTCCACATTTTTCAACGTGTTTTAACTGTTCCACCGTCAAAGCTTTCTTCTGCATAGGAAGTTGAAGAATTCTCTGTTTTCCCGAAATTCCGTATTACCATTTGTCATTTCAACATGTTATTACTTCAACAATTCTCCACCGATTGAAAAATTGTCCAAGACATCAATAAATTTAGATTAGATACTACTTTATTTATTCCTTCAGGAGAGTAAATGCCTTGGCAGAAGACACCTCCTGCCAAAGATGCCTATACCGCAGGATTCTTAATTTTTCAAATGATCATCAAATGTTGCCGTTGACATCAGTGATGCTGTTTGGAACAGAAATGATATATTTAGTAAGTAGAAAGAAAACACAAGGAGCCCGGGCCGGGCAGCCCATGCATGCTGTGCCCTCCGGGCGACAGCAGCGAAGGTCTGCCCGGCCGCAGACTGGCTGCGTAGTCCTTATAGCTGTTCTACCAACCTTTTTAAGTAACGGTTGGGTAGTTAACATGGGAGCCAATTGCCTCGTACCTTAGTAGCTGTTTAGCCAACCCTTTTAAGTTACGGTTTTAAGAAGTACCAAGTGTTGAAACCGTAGGTCAGAATGGTGTGTGTAAAAGCAAAATGCCTGTGTCAGTCCACAGCATTGGAGCGTTAGTATACAATTCCTTCAGGAATGGCCTCATTTACTTTTAAATGTTTAATAAAAAAGGAAAATAACTATAAATAAAGATACAACAATACAATGGTTCCACATTTTTTAACCTATTACACCATTTTGGAAAGTCCAGGATTTTCCAAAATTCTTGCTTCTACAAAGCCTTCTTTGCAGCAATTACTCTTTTCACAGTTTTCAACATGTTACAACTTTCAGAGTCCAAGGGTTTTGCTATTAATAGAACATTGACGGTCTACTTCACTGTTTGGGCAGCATATCAAAATCACCAGTCGATGGTAAAACCAACATCGAATGTCACATTTTAATAGAGCATTCGTCAAAAAGTTTGCTTTCACAATTTTACTATCAGGGAGACTGACAAGGGCATTTAGCTTTTCCACACACCATCCTGACTCACGGTTTCAACAATTGGTACTTGTTAAAACTGTAACTTAAAATGGTTTGCTGAACAGCTATCAAGGTTCGATGCAATAGGCGCCCATGTTAACTACCCAACCGTAACTTAAAAAGGTTGGTTGAGCAGGTATAACGACTATGCGGCCAGATTCCCAGGTGACTGGGCATTTCATTGCTACTGTTGCCCATAGGGCACAGTATGCATGGGCTGCCTGTGCAATATCTCAATTCCTGGTTATTCTGAATGATAATTAGTGGGAGACCCGACAACACTGATGCATCGACATCTGCGTGTGCAGTAACAGCTAATCCCTTCGTTAGCTCAGTTGATAAAGTGGAAAGCTGTATTAGCTTATGCTGAGTTCTTTAGGGCACTGGTTCAAATCCAGCTCGATGGATCACTCATTACGTTTTTACCATGAATTGATTAACGTGGAATCCGACCCCGACTTAAGTTGATAAACTTATTGGGGTGTTACCATTTAGTGGTCAATTGTACAGAATATGTACTGAACTGTGCAATCTACTAATAAAAGTTTCAATCAATCAATCAATAGTGCGTATTCAGAGCACATGTGTAAAAAAAAATTCCCAGTCCACAACTATCCTCATTCACAACACGTTCTCTTAGATTTCCATGTTATGATACATGTTCACATTATTTATTGACTGTATCTAAAAAGTATTTAAAAAAATGTTGTATTATTTAAATGAAGATATGAAATAATCCTAAATGAAATTCAATGACTTGGTTTATATTATTGTATATACTAGGTCATAAAATCAGTGTCAGTTGAGTTGGTCCATAGATTTCCTGTAGGGAATTTTAATGTCCAGCAGATGTCAGTATTTAGTGACACAGGATCAATACAGTTTATAAATGTGTCAAAAGGCTGTGCAACGCCTCATCAACCCATCACTAACAATCACACAGGTCAGGTCATGTCAAGACTTTAATCTACACTGGACATAGGCAGTCTTCTTTGCTGTCAAAGACTTTTTGACAAATCAATCAAACAGAGCCCCCAGTCAAATGACAAATTCAGTATTACTTTTCAACAGACATTTATTTAATCTTGTTGTTTGTGGTCTGGACATTTGACACAGGAATTTAACTTTTCCACACACCATCCTGAATCACGGTTTCAATCGTAGTCCATGTTAACTACCAAACCGTAACTTAAAAGGGTTGGTTGAACAAGTATAAGGACTAGCAGGTCATTGCTAATGTTGCTAATAGGCGCAGTACTCATGGACTAAGTTTTGGGGAAATTCCTATTGAAATCAATGGGACATCCTTCAAAGTTCCACTTATTCCGTCTGATTCCAACTGTTCCAACTTCAAAATTTTCAGACTCTTCAGGAATCGTGTACTTGATTTCAACAATGCTAAAATAATTCTGAGATTTCAGTCCATCATCAGCATTGGAGCAATCACACGCAGTTCCTTCAGGAATTGCCTCATCTAGTTTTTAATGTTTAATAAAAAATAAAATAACGACAAAAAAAGAAACAACAATACAACATTTCGAAGTTTTAACCTATTCAAACCATTCCACCTTCGAACTTTCTTCTGCCGCACAATACTTGTGCTATAGTTGTAGGAAATGTCTCAAAACCTCTTCAGAAGTGCCGACAAAATCCAAGAAGGGCAGAAAATGCATATTTTTGGAAAACTTTTTTTCTCGAAAATGTCGTAAGGGGGGGGGGGGGGCCTTACGCAAAAATTCACAAAAACGAACTTTCTTCCGTCGCACAATACTTGTGCTATAGTTGTAGGAAATGTCTCAAAACCTCTTCAGAAGTGCCGATAAAACCCAAAAAGGGCAGAAAATGCATAATTTTGGAAAAAAGAAATTCTCGAGAATGTCGTAAGGGGGGGGCCTTACGCAAAAATTCCCAAAAACGAACTTGATTCAGCCGCACAATACTTGTGCTATAGCTTTTTCTGGCGACTACTCCTTCCACATTTTTCAACGCGTTTTAACTGTTCCACCGTCGAAGCTTTCTTCTGCATAGGAAGTGGAAAAATTCTCTGTTTTCCCAAAATTCCGTATTACCATTTGTCATTTCAACATGTTATTACTTCAATAATTCTCCACCGATTGAAAAATTGTCCAAGACATCAATAAATTTAGATTAGATAGTACTTTATTTATTCCTTCAGGAGAGTAAATGCCTTGGCAGAAGACACCTCCTGCCAAAGATGCCTATACCGCAGGATTTTTAATTTTTCAAATAATCATCAAATGTCGCCGTTGACATCAGTGATTCTATTTGGAACAGAAATGATATATTTAGTAAGTAGAAAGAAAACACAAGGAGCCCGGGCGACAGGGCACAGCAGCGAAGGGCTGCCCGGCCGCAGACTGGCTGCGTAGTCCTTATAGCTGTTCAACCAACCTTTTTAAGTTACGGTTGGGTAGTTAACATGGGTGCCAATTGCCTCGTACCTTGGTAGCTGTCTAGCCAACCCTTTTAAGTTACGGTTTTAAGAAGTACCAAGTGTTGAAACCTTGGGTCAGAATGGTGTGTGTAAAAGCAAAATGCCTGTGTCAGTCTCCCAGCATTGGAGCGTTCGTACACAATTCCTTCAGGAATGGCCTCATTTACTTTTAAATGTTTAATAAAAAAGGAAAATAACTACAAATAAAGATACAACAATACAATGTTTCCACATTTTTTAACCTATTACAACATTTTGGAAAGTCCAGGATTTTCCAAAATTCTTGCTTCTACAAAACCTTCTTTGCAGCGACTACTCTTTTCACAGTTTTCAACATGTTACAACTTTCAGAGTCCAAGGGTTTTGCTATCAATAGAACATTGACGGTCTACTTTACTGTCTGGGCAGCATATTAAAATCACCGGTTGGTGGTAAAACCAATATCAAATGTCACATTTTAATAGAGCATTCGTCAAAAAGTTTGCTTTCACAATTTTATTATCAAGGAGACTGACACGGGCATTTAGCTTTTCCACACACCATCCTGACTCACGGTTTCAACAATTGGTACTTGTTAAAACTGTAACTTAAAATGGTTTGCTGAACAGCTATCAAGGTTCGATGCAATAGACGCCCATGTTAACTACCCAACCGTAACTTAAAAAGGTTGGTTGAGCAGGTATAACGACTATGCGGCCAGATTCCCAGGTGACAGGGCATTTCATTGCTACTGTTGCCCAGAGGGCACAGTATGCATGGGCTTCCTGTGCAATATCTCAATTCCTGGTTATTCTGAATGATAATTAGTGGGAGACCCGACAACACTGATGCATCGACATCTGCGTCGAGCTCAATGAACCAAACACTGTGTCAGTGTGCAGTAACAGCTAATCCTTTCGATAGCTCAGTTGATAAAGTGGAAAGCTGTATTAGCTTATGCTGAGTTCTGAATCACGGTTTCAATCGTAGTCCATGTTAACTACCAAACCATAACTTAAAAGGGTTGGTTGAACAAGTATAAGGACTAGCAGGTCGTTGCTAATGTTGCTAATAGGCACAGTACCCATGGACTAAGTTTTGGGGAAAATACCTAATGAAATCAATGGGACATCCTTCAAAGTTCCACTTATTCCATCTGATTCCAACTGTTCCAACTTCAGGAGTTGTGTGCTTGATTTCAACAATGCTAAAATAATTCCGGTATTTCAGTTCATCATCAGCATTGGAGCAATCACACGCAATTCCTTCAGGAATTGCCTCATCTAGTTTTTAATGTTTAATAAAAAATAACAAATAAAATAACGACAAAAAAAGATACAGCATTACAACATTTCGAAGTTTTAACCTATTCAAACCATTCCACCTTCGACTCATTGCACCATTCTGGAAATTCAAACTTCCCCTTTTCCTTGTCAAAAAAAGTTGAGGATTTTCCAGAATTCCTGCTTTTCCGAAGCCCTATTTCCACCCTTTTTCTGGCGACTACACCTTCCACATTTTTCAACGCGTTTTAACTGTTCCACCGTCAAAGCTTTCTTCTGCATAGGAAGTTGAAGAATTCTCTGTTTTCCCGAAATTCCGTATTACCATTTGTCATTTCAACATGTTATTACTTCAACAATTCTCCACCGATTGAAAAATTGTCCAAGACATCAATAAATTTAGATTAGATACTACTTTATTTATTCCTTCAGGAGAGTAAATGCCTTGGCAGAAGACACCTCCTGCCAAAGATGCCTATACCGCAGGATTTTTAATTGTTCAAATGATCATCAAATGTTGCCGTTGACATCATTTTTATGCACTGAAATTTTTTACACTGAATTTTTTTCAAGCTGAATTTTTTTACACAGAATTTTTTTTATGCTGAATTTTTATACCCTAAATCTTTATACACAACACTTTTATACGCCGAAATTGTTTTCACTGAATTTTTATGCACTGAAATTTTTTACACTCAATTTCTACACAGAATTTTTTTTGCACTGAATTTTTTTCACATTCGTTTTTTCACACTGATTTTTTTTACGCTGAATTTTTATACACAAAATTTTTATACACAGAATTTTTTACGCTGAAATTTTTCACACGTAATTTTCTTTACGCTGAAATCATACACTAAATTTTTATATACTGATTTTTTTTACATTAAATATTTATACACTGAATTTATTTACAAATACTTTTTTTACACTTAATTTTTATACATTGCATTTTTTTACACTGAATTTTTACACACTGACTTTTTATTCACAAAAATTTTTTACACTAAATTTTTATCAAGCTGAATTTTTTTACACTGAATTTTTTTTATGCTGAATTTTTACACCCTGAATTTTTATAACACAACACTTTTATACGCTGACATTTTTTTCACTGAATTTTTATGCACTGAAATTATTTACAGTCAATTTTTACACACAGAATTTTTTTTTGCACTGAATTTATTTCACATTTATTTTTTTACACTGATTTTTTTTACGCTGAATTTTTATACACCAAAATTTTATACGCTGAAATTTTTACTATGAATATTTATAGACAAAACATTTTTTATGCTGAAATTTTTCACACCTAATTTTCTTTACGCAGAAATCATACACTAAATTTTTATATACTGATATTTTTTACATCAAATATTTATACACTGAATTTCTTTACAAATACTTTTTTTTTACATTGCATTTTTTTTACCCTGATTTTTTACACACTGAATTTTTGTGCACTGAAATTTTTACCACTGAATTGTTTTACGCTGAATTTTTTGCACTGATTTTTTTTATGTTGAATATTTTTACACTGAATTTTTTTGACGCTACATTTTTATACTCTGAATTTTAATACACTGAATTTTTTTACACCAATTTTTTGTACTGAATTTTTTTACACTGAATTTTTATACATTGCATTTTTTTACACTGAATATATAATTCTTTGTTGATTGAGTACAAAAAAATGCAGATGATTGTGTGTGTGTTGATGTCATTACATCATGTGTCCACAGGGGGCAGTGTAGTGTTGGTCACACACGCACAGGTGTGGGGGATTACAGGTATTAGCTGGGAGTTCATGTGTTTGCTTTTGTGTTTGCTTTACAAGGGAAAAAAAGCTCCATCCCCCTGGAAAAGAAGGAAAGAAGGGAAGAATAATGTGGATTTATTGAGGAGAAAGAGAAGTAAATATTTGGTGGCGTTTAAGAAGTGTTTGTGTTCCACCTGCATGACAAGATGAGGACTTTTTTTAAGGCAGCACTTCCAACAAGAAGAAGATGAGGACATGTTTGAGGCAGCACTTCCAACAAGAAGAAGATGAGGACATGTTTGAGGCAGCACTTCCAACAAGAAGAAGATGAGGACATGTTTGAGGCAGCACTTCCAACAAGAAGAAGATGAGGACATGTTTGAGGCAGCACTTCCAACAAGAAGAAGATGAGGACATGTTTGAGGCAGCACTTCCAACAAGAAGAAGATGAGGACATGTTTGAGGCAGCACTTCCAACAAGAAGAAGATGATGAGGACATGTTTGAGGCAGCACTTCCAACAAGAAGAAGATGAGGACATGTTTGAGGCAGCACTTCCAACAAGAAGAAGGTGAGGACATGTTTGAGGCAGCACTTCCAACAAGAAGAAGATGAGGACATGTTTGAGGCAGCACTTCCAACAAGAAGAAGATGAGGACATGTTTGAGGCAGCACTTCCAACAAGAAGAAGGTGAGGACATGTTTGAGGCAGCACTTCCAACAAGAAGAAGAAGATGAGGACATGTTTGAGGCAGCACTTCCAACAAGAAGAAGAAGATGAGGACATGTTTGAGGCAGCACTTCCAACAAGAAGAAGATGAGGACATGTTTGAGGCAGCACTTCCAACAAGAAGAAGATGAGGACATGTTTGAGGCAGCACTTCCAACAAGAAGAAGATGAGGACATGTTTGAGGCAGCACTTCCAACAAGAAGAAGATGAGGACATGTTTGAGGCAGCACTTCCAACAAGAAGAAGATGAGGACATGTTTGAGGCAGCACTTCCAACAAGAAGAAGGTGAGGACATGTTTGAGGCAGCACTTCCAACAAGAAGAAGATGAGGACATGTTTGAGGCAGCACTTCCAACAAGAAGAAGATGATGAGGACATGTTTGAGGCAGCACTTCCAACAAGAAGAAGATGAGGACATGTTTGAGGCAGCACTTCCAACAAGAAGAAGATGAGGACATGTTTGAGGCAGCACTTCCAACAAGAAGAAGATGAGGACATGTTTGAGGCAGCACTTCCAACAAGAAGAAGATGAGGACATGTTTGAGGCAGCACTTCCAACAAGAAGAAGAAGATGAGGACATGTTTGAGGCAGCACTTCCAACAAGAAGAAGATGAGGACATGTTTGAGGCAGCACTTCCAACAAGAAGAAGATGAGGACATGTTTGAGGCAGCACTTCCAACAAGAAGAAGATGAGGACATGTTTGAGGAAGCACTTCCAACAAGAAGAAGATGAGGACATGTTTGAGGCAGCACTTCCAACAAGAAGAAGATGAGGACATGTTTGAGGCAGCACTTCCAACAAGAAGAAGAAGATGAGGACATGTTTGAGGCAGCACTTCCAACAAGAAGAAGATGAGGACATGTTTGAGGCAGCACTTCCAACAAGAAGAAGATGAGGACATGTTTGAGGCAGCACTTCCAACAAGAAGAAGATGAGGACATGTTTGAGGCAGCACTTCCAACAAGAAGAAGATGAGGACATGTTTGAGGCAGCACTTCCAACAAGAAGAAGATGAGGACATGTTTGAGGCAGCACTTCCAACAAGAAGAAGATGAGGACATGTTTGAGGCAGCACTTCCAACAAGAAGAAGGTGAGGACATGTTTGAGGCAGCACTTCCAACAAGAAGAAGATGATGACATGTTTGAGGCAGCACTTCCAACAAGAAGAAGATGAGGACATGTTTGAGGCAGCACTTCCAACAAGAAGAAGATGAGGACATGTTTGAGGCAGCACTTCCAACAAGAAGAAGATGAGGACATGTTTGAGGCAGCACTTCCAACAAGAAGAAGGTGAGGACATGTTTGAGGCAGCACTTCCAACAAGAAGAAGGTGAGGACATGTTTGAGGCAGCACTTCCAACAAGAAGAAGATGAGGACATGTTTGAGGCAGCACTTCCAACAAGAAGAAGATGAGGACATGTTTGAGGCAGCACTTCCAACAAGAAGAAGATGAGGACATGTTTGAGGCAGCACTTCCAACAAGAAGAAGATGAGGACATGTTTGAGGCAGCACTTCCAACAAGAAGAAGATGAGGACATGTTTGAGGCAGCACTTCCAACAAGAAGAAGATGAGGACATGTTTGAGGCAGCACTTCCAACAAGAAGAAGATGAGGACATGTTTGAGGCAGCACTTCCAACAAGAAGAAGATGAGGACATGTTTGAGGCAGCACTTCCAACAAGAAGAAGATGAGGACATGTTTGAGGCAGCACTTCCAACAAGAAGAAGATGAGGACATGTTTGAGGCAGCACTTCCAACAAGAAGAAGATGAGGACATGTTTGAGGCAGCACTTCCAACAAGAAGAAGGTGAGGACATGTTTGAGGCAGCACTTCCAACAAGAAGAAGAAGATGAGGACATGTTTGAGGCAGCACTTCCAACAAGAAGAAGATGAGGACATGTTTGAGGCAGCACTTCCAACAAGAAGAAGATGAGGACATGTTTGAGGCAGCACTTCCAACAAGAAGAAGGTGAGGACATGTTTGAGGCAGCACTTCCAACAAGAAGAAGATGATGACATGTTTGAGGCAGCACTTCCAACAAGAAGAAGAAGATGAGGACATGTTTGAGGCAGCACTTCCAACAAGAAGAAGATGAGGACATGTTTGAGGCAGCACTTCCAACAAGAAGATGATGAGGACATGTTTGAGGCAGCACTTCCAACAAGAAGAAGATGAGGACATGTTTGAGGCAGCACTTCCAACAAGAAGAAGATGAGGACATGTTTGAGGCAGCACTTCCAACAAGAAGAAGATGAGGACATGTTTGAGGCAGCACTTCCAACAAGAAGAAGATGAGGACATGTTTGAGGCAGCACTTCCAACAAGAAGAAGATGAGGACATGTTTGAGGCAGCACTTCCAACAAGAAGAAGATGAGGACATGTTTGAGGCAGCACTTCCAACAAGAAGAAGATGAGGACATGTTTGAGGCAGCACTTCCAACAAGAAGAAGGTGAGGACATGTTTGAGGCAGCACTTCCAACAAGAAGAAGATGAGGACATGTTTGAGGCAGCACTTCCAACAAGAAGAAGGTGAGGACATGTTTGAGGCAGCACTTCCAACAAGAAGAAGATGATGACATGTTTGAGGCAGCACTTCCAACAAGAAGAAGAAGATGAGGACATGTTTGAGGCAGCACTTCCAACAAGAAGAAGATGAGGACATGTTTGAGGCAGCACTTCCAACAAGAAGATGATGAGGACATGTTTGAGGCAGCACTTCCAACAAGAAGAAGATGAGGACATGTTTGAGGCAGCACTTCCAACAAGAAGAAGATGAGGACATGTTTGAGGCAGCACTTCCAACAAGAAGAAGATGAGGACATGTTTGAGGCAGCACTTCCAACAAGAAGAAGATGAGGACATGTTTGAGGCAGCACTTCCAACAAGAAGAAGATGAGGACATGTTTGAGGCAGCACTTCCAACAAGAAGAAGATGAGGACATGTTTGAGGCAGCACTTCCAACAAGAAGAAGATGATGAGGACATGTTTGAGGCAGCACTTCCAACAAGAAGAAGATGAGGACATGTTTGAGGCAGCACTTCCAACAAGAAGAAGATGATGAGGACATGTTTGAGGCAGCACTTCCAACAAGAAGAAGATGAGGACATGTTTGAGGCAGCACTTCCAACAAGAAGAAGATGAGGACATGTTTGAGGCAGCACTTCCAACAAGAAGAAGATGAGGACATGTTTGAGGCAGCACTTCCAACAAGAAGAAGATGAGGACATGTTTGAGGCAGCACTTCCAACAAGAAGAAGATGAGGACATGTTTGAGGCAGCACTTCCAACAAGAAGAAGATGATGAGGACATGTTTGAGGCAGCACTTCCAACAAGAAGAAGATGAGGACATGTTTGAGGCAGCACTTCCAACAAGAAGAAGATGATGAGGACATGTTTGAGGCAGCACTTCCAACAAGAAGAAGATGAGGACATGTTTGAGGCAGCACTTCCAACAAGAAGAAGATGAGGACATGTTTGAGGCAGCACTTCCAACAAGAAGAAGATGAGGACATGTTTGAGGCAGCACTTCCAACAAGAAGAAGAAGATGAGGACATGTTTGAGGCAGCACTTCCAACAAGAAGAAGATGAGGACATGTTTGAGGCAGCACTTCCAACAAGAAGAAGATGAGGACATGTTTGAGGCAGCACTTCCAACAAGAAGAAGGATGAGGACATGTTTGAGGCAGCACTTCCAACAAGAAGAAGATGAGGACATGTTTGAGGCAGCACTTCCAACAAGAAGAAGATGAGGACATGTTTGAGGCAGCACTTCCAACAAGAAGAAGATGAGGACATGTTTGAGGCAGCACTTCCAACAAGAAGAAGAAGATGAGGACATGTTTGAGGCAGCACTTCCAACAAGAAGAAGAAGATGAGGACATGTTTGAGGCAGCACTTCCAACAAGAAGAAGATGAGGACATGTTTGAGGCAGCACTTCCAACAAGAAGAAGATGAGGACATGTTTGAGGCAGCACTTCCAACAAGAAGAAGATGAGGACATGTTTGAGGCAGCACTTCCAACAAGAAGAAGATGAGGACATGTTTGAGGCAGCACTTCCAACAAGAAGAAGATGAGGACATGTTTGAGGCAGCACTTCCAACAAGAAGAAGATGATGAGGACATGTTTGAGGCAGCACTTCCAACAAGAAGAAGATGAGGACATGTTTGAGGCAGCACTTCCAACAAGAAGAAGATGAGGACATGTTTGAGGCAGCACTTCCAACAAGAAGAAGATGAGGACATGTTTGAGGCAGCACTTCCAACAAGAAGAAGATGAGGACATGTTTGAGGCAGCACTTCCAACAAGAAGAAGATGAGGACATGTTTGAGGCAGCACTTCCAACAAGAAGAGATGATGAGGACATGTTTGAGGCAGCACTTCCAACAAGAAGAAGATGAGGACATGTTTGAGGCAGCACTTCCAACAAGAAGAAGATGAGGACATGTTTGAGGCAGCACTTCCAACAAGAAGAAGATGAGGACATGTTTGAGGCAGCACTTCCAACAAGAAGAAGATGAGGACATGTTTGAGGCAGCACTTCCAACAAGAAGAAGATGAGGACATGTTTGAGGCAGCACTTCCAACAAGAAGAAGATGAGGACATGTTTGAGGCAGCACTTCCAACAAGAAGAAGATGAGGACATGTTTGAGGCAGCACTTCCAACAAGAAGAAGATGAGGACATGTTTGAGGCAGCACTTCCAACAAGAAGAAGATGAGGACATGTTTGAGGCAGCACTTCCAACAAGAAGAAGATGAGGACATGTTTGAGGCAGCACTTCCAACAAGAAGAAGATGAGGACATGTTTGAGGCAGCACTTCCAACAAGAAGAAGAAGATGAGGACATGTTTGAGGCAGCACTTCCAACAAGAAGAAGATGAGGACATGTTTGAGGCAGCACTTCCAACAAGAAGAAGATGAGGACATGTTTGAGGCAGCACTTCCAACAAGAAGAAGATGAGGACATGTTTGAGGCAGCACTTCAACAAGAAGAAGATGAGGACATGTTTGAGGCAGCACTTCCAACAAGAAGAAGATGATGAGACATGTTTGAGGCAGCACTTCCAACAAGAAGAAGATGAGGACATGTTTGAGGCAGCACTTCCAACAAGAAGAAGAAGATGAGGACATGTTTGAGGCAGCACTTCCAACAAGAAGAAGATGAGGACATGTTTGAGGCAGCACTTCCAACAAGAAGAAGATGAGGACATGTTTGAGGCAGCACTTCCAACAAGAAGAAGATGAGGACATGTTTGAGGCAGCACTTCCAACAAGAAGAAGATGAGGACATGTTTGAGGCAGCACTTCCAACAAGAAGAAGATGAGGACATGTTTGAGGCAGCACTTCCAACAAGAAGAAGATGATGAGGACATGTTTGAGGCAGCACTTCCAACAAGAAGAAGATGAGGACATGTTTGAGGCAGCACTTCCAACAAGAAGAAGATGAGGACATGTTTGAGGCAGCACTTCCAACAAGAAGAAGATGAGGACATGTTTGAGGCAGCACTTCCAACAAGAAGAAGATGAGGACATGTTTGAGGCAGCACTTCCAACAAGAAGAAGATGAGGACATGTTTGAGGCAGCACTTCCAACAAGAAGAAGATGAGGACATGTTTGAGGCAGCACTTCCAACAAGAAGAAGATGAGGACATGTTTGAGGCAGCACTTCCAACAAGAAGAAGATGAGGACATGTTTGAGGCAGCACTTCCAACAAGAAGAAGGTGAGGACATGTTTGAGGCAGCACTTCCAACAAGAAGAAGATGAGGACATGTTTGAGGCAGCACTTCCAACAAGAAGAAGATGAGGACATGTTTGAGGCAGCACTTCCAACAAGAAGAGAAGATGAGGACATGTTTGAGGCAGCACTTCCAACAAGAAGAAGATGAGGACATGTTTGAGGCAGCACTTCCAACAAGAAGAAGAAGATGAGGACATGTTTGAGGCAGCACTTCCAACAAGAAGAAGATGAGGACATGTTTGAGGCAGCACTTCCAACAAGAAGAAGATGAGGACATGTTTGAGGCAGCACTTCCAACAAGAAGAAGATGAGGACATGTTTGAGGCAGCACTTCCAACAAGAAGAAGATGATGAGGACATGTTTGAGGCAGCACTTCCAACAAGAGAAGATGATGAGGACATGTTTGAGGCAGCACTTCCAACAAGAAGAAGATGAGGACATGTTTGAGGCAGCACTTCCAACAAGAAGAAGATGATGAGGACATGTTTGAGGCAGCACTTCCAACAAGAAGAAGATGAGGACATGTTTGAGGCAGCACTTCCAACAAGAAGAAGATGAGGACATGTTTGAGGCAGCACTTCCAACAAGAAGAAGATGAGGACATGTTTGAGGCAGCACTTCCAACAAGAGAAGATGAGGACATGTTTGAGGCAGCACTTCCAACAAGAAGAAGATGAGGACATGTTTGAGGCAGCACTTCCAACAAGAAGAAGATGAGGACATGTTTGAGGCAGCACTTCCAACAAGAAGAAGATGAGGACATGTTTGAGGCAGCACTTCCAACAAGAAGAAGATGAGGACATGTTTGAGGCAGCACTTCAACAAGAAGAAGATGAGGACATGTTTGAGGCAGCACTTCCAACAAGAAGAAGATGAGGACATGTTTGAGGCAGCACTTCCAACAAGAAGAAGATGAGGACATGTTTGAGGCAGCACTTCCAACAAGAAGAAGATGAGGACATGTTTGAGGCAGCACTTCCAACAAGAAGAAGAAGATGAGGACATGTTTGAGGCAGCACTTCCAACAAGAAGAAGATGATGAGGACATGTTTGAGGCAGCACTTCCAACAAGAAGAAGATGAGGACATGTTTGAGGCAGCACTTCCAACAAGAAGAAGATGATGAGGACATGTTTGAGGCAGCACTTCCAACAAGAAGAAGATGAGGACATGTTTGAGGCAGCACTTCCAACAAGAAGAAGATGAGGACATGTTTGAGGCAGCACTTCCAACAAGAAGAAGATGAGGACATGTTTGAGGCAGCACTTCCAACAAGAAGAAGATGAGGACATGTTTGAGGCAGCACTTCCAACAAGAAGAAGATGAGGACATGTTTGAGGCAGCACTTCCAACAAGAAGAAGAAGATGAGGACATGTTTGAGGCAGCACTTCCAACAAGAAGAAGATGAGGACATGTTTGAGGCAGCACTTCCAACAAGAAGAAGATGAGGACATGTTTGAGGCAGCACTTCCAACAAGAAGAAGATGAGGACATGTTTGAGGCAGCACTTCCAACAAGAAGAAGATGAGGACATGTTTGAGGCAGCACTTCCAACAAGAAGAAGATGATGAGGACATGTTTGAGGCAGCACTTCCAACAAGAAGAAGATGAGGACATGTTTGAGGCAGCACTTCCAACAAGAAGAAGATGATGAGGACATGTTTGAGGCAGCACTTCCAACAAGAAGAAGATGAGGACATGTTGAGGCAGCACTTCCAACAAGAAGAAGATGAGGACATGTTTGAGGCAGCACTTCCAACAAGAAGAAGATGAGGACATGTTTGAGGCAGCACTTCCAACAAGAAGAAGATGAGGACATGTTTGAGGCAGCACTTCCAACAAGAAGAAGATGAGGACATGTTTGAGGCAGCACTTCCAACAAGAAGAAGATGAGGACATGTTTGAGGCAGCACTTCCAACAAGAAGAAGATGAGGACATGTTTGAGGCAGCACTTCCAACAAGAAGAGAAGATGAGGACATGTTTGAGGCAGCACTTCCAACAAGAAGAAGATGAGGACATGTTTGAGGCAGCACTTCCAACAAGAAGAAGATGAGGACATGTTTGAGGCAGCACTTCCAACAAGAAGAAGATGAGGACATGTTTGAGGCAGCACTTCCAACAAGAAGAAGATGAGGACATGTTTGAGGCAGCACTTCCAACAAGAAGATGATGAGGACATGTTTGAGGCAGCACTTCCAACAAGAAGAAGATGAGGACATGTTTGAGGCAGCACTTCCAACAAGAAGAAGATGAGGACATGTTTGAGGCAGCACTTCCAACAAGAAGAAGATGAGGACATGTTTGAGGCAGCACTTCCAACAAGAAGAAGATGAGGACATGTTTGAGGCAGCACTTCCAACAAGAAGAAGATGATGAGGACATGTTTGAGGCAGCACTTCCAACAAGAAGAAGATGAGGACATGTTTGAGGCAGCACTTCCAACAAGAAGAAGATGAGGACATGTTTGAGGCAGCACTTCCAACAAGAAGAAGATGAGGACATGTTTGAGGCAGCACTTCCAACAAGAAGAAGATGAGGACATGTTTGAGGCAGCACTTCCAACAAGAAGAAGATGAGGACATGTTTGAGGCAGCACTTCCAACAAGAAGAAGATGAGGACATGTTTGAGGCAGCACTTCCAACAAGAAGAAGATGAGGACATGTTTGAGGCAGCACTTCCAACAAGAAGAAGATGAGGACATGTTTGAGGCAGCACTTCCAACAAGAAGAAGAAGATGAGGACATGTTTGAGGCAGCACTTCCAACAAGAAGAAGATGAGGACATGTTTGAGGCAGCACTTCCAACAAGAAGAAGATGAGGACATGTTTGAGGCAGCACTTCCAACAAGAAGAAGATGATGAGGACATGTTTGAGGCAGCACTTCCAACAAGAAGAAGATGATGAGGACATGTTTGAGGCAGCACTTCCAACAAGAAGAAGATGATGAGGACATGTTTGAGGCAGCACTTCCAACAAGAAGAGAAGATGAGGACATGTTTGAGGCAGCACTTCCAACAAGAAGAAGAAGATGAGGACATGTTTGAGGCAGCACTTCCAACAAGAAGAAGAAGATGAGGACATGTTTGAGGCAGCACTTCCAACAAGAAGATGAGGACATGTTTGAGGCAGCACTTCCAACAAGAAGAAGATGATGAGGACATGTTTGAGGCAGCACTTCCAACAAGAAGAAGATGAGGACATGTTTGAGGCAGCACTTCCAACAAGAAGAAGATGAGGACATGTTTGAGGCAGCACTTCCAACAAGAAGAAGATGAGGACATGTTTGAGGCAGCACTTCCAACAAGAAGAAGATGAGGACATGTTTGAGGCAGCACTTCCAACAAGAAGAAGATGAGGACATGTTTGAGGCAGCACTTCCAACAAGAAGAAGATGAGGACATGTTTGAGGCAGCACTTCCAACAAGAAGAAGATGAGGACATGTTTGAGGCAGCACTTCCAACAAGAAGAAGATGAGGACATGTTTGAGGCAGCACTTCCAACAAGAAGAAGATGAGGACATGTTTGAGGCAGCACTTCCAACAAGAAGAAGATGAGGACATGTTTGAGGCAGCACTTCCAACAAGAAGAAGAGATGAGGACATGTTTGAGGCAGCACTTCCAACAAGAAGAAGATGAGGACATGTTTGAGGCAGCACTTCCAACAAGAAGAAGATGATGAGGACATGTTTGAGGCAGCACTTCCAACAAGAAGAAGATGAGGACATGTTTGAGGCAGCACTTCCAACAAGAAGAAGATGAGGACATGTTTGAGGCAGCACTTCCAACAAGAAGAAGATGAGGACATGTTTGAGGCAGCACTTCCAACAAGAAGAAGATGAGGACATGTTTGAGGCAGCACTTCCAACAAGAAGAAGATGAGGACATGTTTGAGGCAGCACTTCCAACAAGAAGAAGATGAGGGACATGTTTGAGGCAGCACTTCCAACAAGAAGAAGATGAGGACATGTTTGAGGCAGCACTTCCAACAAGAAGAAGATGAGGACATGTTTGAGGCAGCACTTCCAACAAGAAGAAGATGAGGACATGTTTGAGGCAGCACTTCCAACAAGAAGAAGATGAGGACATGTTTGAGGCAGCACTTCCAACAAGAAGAAGATGAGGACATGTTTGAGGCAGCACTTCCAACAAGAAGAAGATGAGGACATGTTTGAGGCAGCACTTCCAACAAGAAGAAGATGAGGACATGTTTGAGGCAGCACTTCCAACAAGAAGAAGATGAGGACATGTTTGAGGCAGCACTTCCAACAAGAAGAAGATGAGGACATGTTTGAGGCAGCACTTCCAACAAGAAGAAGATGAGGACATGTTTGAGGCAGCACTTCCAACAAGAAGAGAAGATGAGGACATGTTGAGGCAGCACTTCCAACAAGAAGAAGATGAGGACATGTTTGAGGCAGCACTTCCAACAAGAAGAAGATGAGGACATGTTTGAGGCAGCACTTCCAACAAGAAGAAGATGAGGACATGTTTGAGGCAGCACTTCCAACAAGAAGAAGATGAGGACATGTTTGAGGCAGCACTTCCAACAAGAAGAAGATGAGGACATGTTTGAGGCAGCACTTCCAACAAGAAGAAGATGAGGACATGTTTGAGGCAGCACTTCCAACAAGAAGAAGATGAGGACATGTTTGAGGCAGCACTTCCAACAAGAAGAAGATGAGGACATGTTTGAGGCAGCACTTCCAACAAGAAGAAGATGAGGACATGTTTGAGGCAGCACTTCCAACAAGAAGAAGATGAGGACATGTTTGAGGCAGCACTTCCAACAAGAAGAAGATGAGGACATGTTTGAGGCAGCACTTCCAACAAGAAGAAGATGAGGACATGTTTGAGGCAGCACTTCCAACAAGAAGAAGATGAGGACATGTTTGAGGCAGCACTTCCAACAAGAAGAAGATGAGGACATGTTTGAGGCAGCACTTCCAACAAGAAGAAGATGAGGACATGTTTGAGGCAGCACTTCCAACAAGAAGAAGATGAGGACATGTTTGAGGCAGCACTTCCAACAAGAAGAAGATGAGGACATGTTTGAGGCAGCACTTCCAACAAGAAGAAGATGAGGACATGTTTGAGGCAGCACTTCCAACAAGAAGAAGATGAGGACATGTTTGAGGCAGCACTTCCAACAAGAAGAAGATGAGGACATGTTTGAGGCAGCACTTCCAACAAGAAGAAGATGAGGACATGTTTGAGGCAGCACTTCCAACAAGAAGAAGATGAGGACATGTTTGAGGCAGCACTTCCAACAAGAAGAAGATGAGGACATGTTTGAGGCAGCACTTCCAACAAGAAGAAGATGAGGACATGTTTGAGGCAGCACTTCCAACAAGAAGAAGATGATGACATGTTTGAGGCAGCACTTCCAACAAGAAGAAGAAGATGAGGACATGTTTGAGGCAGCACTTCCAACAAGAAGAAGATGAGGACATGTTTGAGGCAGCACTTCCAACAAGAAGAAGATGAGGACATGTTTGAGGCAGCACTTCCAACAAGAAGAAGATGAGGACATGTTTGAGGCAGCACTTCCAACAAGAAGAAGATGAGGACATGTTTGAGGCAGCACTTCCAACAAGAAGAAGATGAGGACATGTTTGAGGCAGCACTTCCAACAAGAAGAAGATGAGGACATGTTTGAGGCAGCACTTCCAACAAGAAGAAGATGAGGACATGTTTGAGGCAGCACTTCCAACAAGAAGAAGATGAGGACATGTTTGAGGCAGCACTTCCAACAAGAAGAAGATGAGGACATGTTTGAGGCAGCACTTCCAACAAGAAGAAGATGAGGACATGTTTGAGGCAGCACTTCCAACAAGAAGAAGATGAGGACATGTTTGAGGCAGCACTTCCAACAAGAAGAAGATGAGGACATGTTTGAGGCAGCACTTCCAACAAGAAGAAGAAGATGAGGACATGTTTGAGGCAGCACTTCCAACAAGAAGAAGATGAGGACATGTTTGAGGCAGCACTTCCAACAAGAAGAAGATGAGGACATGTTTGAGGCAGCACTTCCAACAAGAAGAAGATGATGACATGTTTGAGGCAGCACTTCCAACAAGAAGAAGATGAGGACATGTTTGAGGCAGCACTTCCAACAAGAAGAAGATGAGGACATGTTTGAGGCAGCACTTCCAACAAGAAGAAGATGAGGACATGTTTGAGGCAGCACTTCCAACAAGAAGAAGATGAGGACATGTTTGAGGCAGCACTTCCAACAAGAAGAAGATGAGAGGACATGTTTGAGGCAGCACTTCCAACAAGAAGAAGATGAGGACATGTTTGAGGCAGCACTTCCAACAAGAAGAAGATGAGGACATGTTTGAGGCAGCACTTCCAACAAGAAGAAGATGATGAGGACATGTTTGAGGCAGCACTTCCAACAAGAAGAAGATGAGGACATGTTTGAGGCAGCACTTCCAACAAGAAGAAGATGAGGACATGTTTGAGGCAGCACTTCCAACAAGAAGAAGATGAGGACATGTTTGAGGCAGCACTTCCAACAAGAAGAAGATGAGGACATGTTTGAGGCAGCACTTCCAACAAGAAGAAGATGAGGACATGTTTGAGGCAGCACTTCCAACAAGAAGAAGAAGATGAGGACATGTTTGA
The DNA here is from genome assembly GCF_033978795.1 of Nerophis ophidion. NCBI lineage: Eukaryota > Metazoa > Chordata > Actinopteri > Syngnathiformes > Syngnathidae > Nerophis > Nerophis ophidion. Next base: position 63,097 of record NW_026907059.1, on the reverse strand, counting down.
GGCAGCACTTCCAACAAGAAGAAGATGAGGACATGTTTGAGGCAGCACTTCCAACAAGAAGAAGATGAGGACATGTTTGAGGCAGCACTTCCAACAAGAAGAAGATGAGGACATGTTTGAGGCAGCACTTCCAACAAGAAGAAGATGAGGACATGTTTGAGGCAGCACTTCCAACAAGAAGAAGATGAGGACATGTTTGAGGCAGCACTTCCAACAAGAAGAAGATGAGGACATGTTGAGGCAGCACTTCCAACAAGAAGAAGATGAGGACATGTTTGAGGCAGCACTTCCAACAAGAAGAAGATGAGGACATGTTTGAGGCAGCACTTCCAACAAGAAGAAGATGAGGACATGTTTGAGGCAGCACTTCCAACAAGAAGAAGATGAGGACATGTTTGAGGCAGCACTTCCAACAAGAAGAAGATGAGGACATGTTTGAGGCAGCACTTCCAACAAGAAGAAGATGAGGACATGTTTGAGGCAGCACTTCCAACAAAAGAAGAAGATGAGGACATGTTTGAGGCAGCACTTCCAACAAGAAGAAGATGAGGACATGTTTGAGGCAGCACTTCCAACAAGAAGAAGATGAGGACATGTTTGAGGCAGCACTTCCAACAAGAAGAAGATGAGGACATGTTTGAGGCAGCACTTCCAACAAGAAGAAGATGAGGACATGTTTGAGGCAGCACTTCCAACAAGAAGAAGATGAGGACATGTTTGAGGCAGCACTTCCAACAAGAAGAAGATGATGAGGACATGTTTGAGGCAGCACTTCCAACAAGAAGAAGATGAGGACATGTTTGAGGCAGCACTTCCAACAAGAAGAAGATGAGGACATGTTTGAGGCAGCACTTCCAACAAGAAGAAGATGAGGACATGTTTGAGGCAGCACTTCCAACAAGAAGAAGATGAGGACATGTTTGAGGCAGCACTTCCAACAAGAAGAAGATGAGGACATGTTTGAGGCAGCACTTCCAACAAGAAGAAGATGAGGACATGTTTGAGGCAGCACTTCCAACAAGAAGAAGATGAGGACATGTTTGAGGCAGCACTTCCAACAAGAAGAAGATGAGGACATGTTTGAGGCAGCACTTCCAACAAGAAGAAGATGAGGACATGTTTGAGGCAGCACTTCCAACAAGAAGAAGATGAGGACATGTTTGAGGCAGCACTTCCAACAAGAAGAAGATGAGGACATGTTTGAGGCAGCACTTCCAACAAGAAGAAGATGAGGACATGTTTGAGGCAGCACTTCCAACAAGAAGAAGATGAGGACATGTTTGAGGCAGCACTTCCAACAAGAAGAAGATGAGGACATGTTTGAGGCAGCACTTCCAACAAGAAGAAGATGAGGACATGTTTGAGGCAGCACTTCCAACAAGAAGAAGATGAGGACATGTTTGAGGCAGCACTTCCAACAAGAAGAAGATGATGAGGACATGTTTGAGGCAGCACTTCCAACAAGAAGAAGATGAGGACATGTTTGAGGCAGCACTTCCAACAAGAAGAAGATGAGGACATGTTTGAGGCAGCACTTCCAACAAGAAGAAGATGAGGACATGTTTGAGGCAGCACTTCCAACAAGAAGAAGATGAGGACATGTTTGAGGCAGCACTTCCAACAAGAAGAAGATGAGGACATGTTTGAGGCAGCACTTCCAACAAGAAGAAGATGAGGACATGTTTGAGGCAGCACTTCCAACAAGAAGAAGATGAGGACATGTTTGAGGCAGCACTTCCAACAAGAAGAAGATGAGGACATGTTTGAGGCAGCACTTCCAACAAGAAGAAGATGAGGACATGTTTGAGGCAGCACTTCCAACAAGAAGAAGATGAGGACATGTTTGAGGCAGCACTTCCAACAAGAAGAAGATGAGGACATGTTTGAGGCAGCACTTCCAACAAGAAGAAGATGAGGACATGTTTGAGGCAGCACTTCCAACAAGAAGAAGATGAGGACATGTTTGAGGCAGCACTTCCAACAAGAAGAAGATGAGGACATGTTTGAGGCAGCACTTCCAACAAGAAGAAGATGAGGACATGTTTGAGGCAGCACTTCCAACAAGAAGAAGATGAGGACATGTTTGAGGCAGCACTTCCAACAAGAAGAAGATGAGGACATGTTTGAGGCAGCACTTCCAACAAGAAGAAGATGAGGACATGTTTGAGGCAGCACTTCCAACAAGAAGAAGATGAGGACATGTTTGAGGCAGCACTTCCAACAAGAAGAAGATGAGGACATGTTTGAGGCAGCACTTCCAACAAGAAGAAGATGAGGACATGTTTGAGGCAGCACTTCCAACAAGAAGAAGATGAGGACATGTTTGAGGCAGCACTTCCAACAGGCAGCACTTCCAACAAGAAGAAGATGAGGACATGTTTGAGGCAGCACTTCCAACAAGAAGAAGATGAGGACATGTTTGAGGCAGCACTTCCAACAAGAAGAAGATGAGGACATGTTTGAGGCAGCACTTCCAACAAGAAGAAGATGAGGACATGTTTGAGGCAGCACTTCCAACAAGAAGAAGATGAGGACATGTTTGAGGCAGCACTTCCAACAAGAAGAAGATGAGGACATGTTTGAGGCAGCACTTCCAACAAGAAGAAGATGAGGACATGTTTGAGGCAGCACTTCCAACAAGAAGAAGATGAGGACATGTTTGAGGCAGCACTTCCAACAAGAAGAAGATGAGGACATGTTTGAGGCAGCACTTCCAACAAGAAGAAGATGAGGACATGTTTGAGGCAGCACTTCCAACAAGAAGAAGATGAGGACATGTTTGAGGCAGCACTTCCAACAAGAAGAAGATGAGGACATGTTTGAGGCAGCACTTCCAACAAGAAGAAGATGAGGACATGTTTGAGGCAGCACTTCCAACAAGAAGAAGATGAGGACATGTTTGAGGCAGCACTTCCAACAAGAAGAAGATGAGGACATGTTTGAGGCAGCACTTCCAACAAGAAGAAGATGAGGACATGTTTGAGGCAGCACTTCCAACAAGAAGAAGATGAGGACATGTTTGAGGCAGCACTTCCAACAAGAAGAAGATGAGGACATGTTTGAGGCAGCACTTCCAACAAGAAGAAGATGAGGACATGTTTGAGGCAGCACTTCCAACAAGAAGAAGATGAGGACATGTTTGAGGCAGCACTTCCAACAAGAAGAAGATGAGGACATGTTTGAGGCAGCACTTCCAACAAGAAGAAGATGAGGACATGTTTGAGGCAGCACTTCCAACAAGAAGAAGATGAGGACATGTTTGAGGCAGCACTTCCAACAAGAAGAAGATGAGGACATGTTTGAGGCAGCACTTCCAACAAGAAGAAGATGAGGACATGTTTGAGGCAGCACTTCCAACAAGAAGAAGATGAGGACATGTTTGAGGCAGCACTTCCAACAAGAAGAAGATGAGGACATGTTTGAGGCAGCACTTCCAACAAGAAGAAGATGAGGACATGTTTGAGGCAGCACTTCCAACAAGAAGAAGATGAGGACATGTTTGAGGCAGCACTTCCAACAAGAAGAAGATGAGGACATGTTTGAGGCAGCACTTCCAACAAGAAGAAGATGAGGACATGTTTGAGGCAGCACTTCCAACAAGAAGAAGATGAGGACATGTTTGAGGCAGCACTTCCAACAAGAAGAAGATGAGGACATGTTTGAGGCAGCACTTCCAACAAGAAGAAGATGAGGACATGTTTGAGGCAGCACTTCCAACAAGAAGAAGATGAGGACATGTTTGAGGCAGCACTTCCAACAAGAAGAAGATGAGGACATGTTTGAGGCAGCACTTCCAACAAGAAGAAGATGAGGACATGTTTGAGGCAGCACTTCCAACAAGAAGAAGATGAGGACATGTTTGAGGCAGCACTTCCAACAAGAAGAAGATGAGGACATGTTTGAGGCAGCACTTCCAACAAGAAGAAGATGAGGACATGTTTGAGGCAGCACTTCCAACAAGAAGAAGATGAGGACATGTTTGAGGCAGCACTTCCAACAAGAAGAAGATGAGGACATGTTTGAGGCAGCACTTCCAACAAGAAGAAGATGAGGACATGTTTGAGGCAGCACTTCCAACAAGAAGAAGATGAGGACATGTTTGAGGCAGCACTTCCAACAAGAAGAAGATGAGGACATGTTTGAGGCAGCACTTCCAACAAGAAGAAGATGAGGACATGTTTGAGGCAGCACTTCCAACAAGAAGAAGATGAGGACATGTTTGAGGCAGCACTTCCAACAAGAAGAAGATGAGGACATGTTTGAGGCAGCACTTCCAACAAGAAGAAGATGAGGACATGTTTGAGGCAGCACTTCCAACAAGAAGAAGATGAGGACATGTTTGAGGCAGCACTTCCAACAAGAAGAAGATGAGGACATGTTTGAGGCAGCACTTCCAACAAGAAGAAGATGAGGACATGTTTGAGGCAGCACTTCCAACAAGAAGAAGATGAGGACATGTTTGAGGCAGCACTTCCAACAAGAAGAAGATGAGGACATGTTTGAGGCAGCACTTCCAACAAGAAGAAGATGAGGACATGTTTGAGGCAGCACTTCCAACAAGAAGAAGATGAGGACATGTTTGAGGCAGCACTTCCAACAAGAAGAAGATGAGGACATGTTTGAGGCAGCACTTCCAACAAGAAGAAGATGAGGACATGTTTGAGGCAGCACTTCCAACAAGAAGAAGATGAGGACATGTTTGAGGCAGCACTTCCAACAAGAAGAAGATGAGGACATGTTTGAGGCAGCACTTCCAACAAGAAGAAGATGAGGACATGTTTGAGGCAGCACTTCCAACAAGAAGAAGATGAGGACATGTTTGAGGCAGCACTTCCAACAAGAAGAAGATGAGGACATGTTTGAGGCAGCACTTCCAACAAGAAGAAGATGAGGACATGTTTGAGGCAGCACTTCCAACAAGAAGAAGATGAGGACATGTTTGAGGCAGCACTTCCAACAAGAAGAAGATGAGGACATGTTTGAGGCAGCACTTCCAACAAGAAGAAGATGAGGACATGTTTGAGGCAGCACTTCCAACAAGAAGAAGATGAGGACATGTTTGAGGCAGCACTTCCAACAAGAAGAAGATGAGGACATGTTTGAGGCAGCACTTCCAACAAGAAGAAGATGAGGACATGTTTGAGGCAGCACTTCCAACAAGAAGAAGATGAGGACATGTTTGAGGCAGCACTTCCAACAAGAAGAAGATGAGGACATGTTTGAGGCAGCACTTCCAACAAGAAGAAGATGAGGACATGTTTGAGGCAGCACTTCCAACAAGAAGAAGATGAGGACATGTTTGAGGCAGCACTTCCAACAAGAAGAAGATGAGGACATGTTTGAGGCAGCACTTCCAACAAGAAGAAGATGAGGACATGTTTGAGGCAGCACTTCCAACAAGAAGAAGATGAGGACATGTTTGAGGCAGCACTTCCAACAAGAAGAAGATGAGGACATGTTTGAGGCAGCACTTCCAACAAGAAGAAGATGAGGACATGTTTGAGGCAGCACTTCCAACAAGAAGAAGATGAGGACATGTTTGAGGCAGCACTTCCAACAAGAAGAAGATGAGGACATGTTTGAGGCAGCACTTCCAACAAGAAGAAGATGAGGACATGTTTGAGGCAGCACTTCCAACAAGAAGAAGATGAGGACATGTTTGAGGCAGCACTTCCAACAAGAAGAAGATGAGGACATGTTTGAGGCAGCACTTCCAACAAGAAGAAGATGAGGACATGTTTGAGGCAGCACTTCCAACAAGAAGAAGATGAGGACATGTTTGAGGCAGCACTTCCAACAAGAAGAAGATGAGGACATGTTTGAGGCAGCACTTCCAACAAGAAGAAGATGAGGACATGTTTGAGGCAGCACTTCCAACAAGAAGAAGATGAGGACATGTTTGAGGCAGCACTTCCAACAAGAAGAAGATGAGGACATGTTTGAGGCAGCACTTCCAACAAGAAGAAGATGAGGACATGTTTGAGGCAGCACTTCCAACAAGAAGAAGATGAGGACATGTTTGAGGCAGCACTTCCAACAAGAAGAAGATGAGGACATGTTTGAGGCAGCACTTCCAACAAGAAGAAGATGAGGACATGTTTGAGGCAGCACTTCCAACAAGAAGAAGATGAGGACATGTTTGAGGCAGCACTTCCAACAAGAAGAAGATGAGGACATGTTTGAGGCAGCACTTCCAACAAGAAGAAGATGAGGACATGTTTGAGGCAGCACTTCCAACAAGAAGAAGATGAGGACATGTTTGAGGCAGCACTTCCAACAAGAAGAAGATGAGGACATGTTTGAGGCAGCACTTCCAACAAGAAGAAGATGAGGACATGTTTGAGGCAGCACTTCCAACAAGAAGAAGATGAGGACATGTTTGAGGCAGCACTTCCAACAAGAAGAAGATGAGGACATGTTTGAGGCAGCACTTCCAACAAGAAGAAGATGAGGACATGTTTGAGGCAGCACTTCCAACAAGAAGAAGATGAGGACATGTTTGAGGCAGCACTTCCAACAAGAAGAAGATGAGGACATGTTTGAGGCAGCACTTCCAACAAGAAGAAGATGAGGACATGTTTGAGGCAGCACTTCCAACAAGAAGAAGATGAGGACATGTTTGAGGCAGCACTTCCAACAAGAAGAAGATGAGGACATGTTTGAGGCAGCACTTCCAACAAGAAGAAGATGAGGACATGTTTGAGGCAGCACTTCCAACAAGAAGAAGATGAGGACATGTTTGAGGCAGCACTTCCAACAAGAAGAAGATGAGGACATGTTTGAGGCAGCACTTCCAACAAGAAGAAGATGAGGACATGTTTGAGGCAGCACTTCCAACAAGAAGAAGATGAGGACATGTTTGAGGCAGCACTTCCAACAAGAAGAAGATGAGGACATGTTTGAGGCAGCACTTCCAACAAGAAGAAGATGAGGACATGTTTGAGGCAGCACTTCCAACAAGAAGAAGATGAGGACATGTTTGAGGCAGCACTTCCAACAAGAAGAAGATGAGGACATGTTTGAGGCAGCACTTCCAACAAGAAGAAGATGAGGACATGTTTGAGGCAGCACTTCCAACAAGAAGAAGATGAGGACATGTTTGAGGCAGCACTTCCAACAAGAAGAAGATGAGGACATGTTTGAGGCAGCACTTCCAACAAGAAGAAGATGAGGACATGTTTGAGGCAGCACTTCCAACAAGAAGAAGATGAGGACATGTTTGAGGCAGCACTTCCAACAAGAAGAAGATGAGGACATGTTTGAGGCAGCACTTCCAACAAGAAGAAGATGAGGACATGTTTGAGGCAGCACTTCCAACAAGAAGAAGATGAGGACATGTTTGAGGCAGCACTTCCAACAAGAAGAAGATGAGGACATGTTTGAGGCAGCACTTCCAACAAGAAGAAGATGAGGACATGTTTGAGGCAGCACTTCCAACAAGAAGAAGATGAGGACATGTTTGAGGCAGCACTTCCAACAAGAAGAAGATGAGGACATGTTTGAGGCAGCACTTCCAACAAGAAGAAGATGAGGACATGTTTGAGGCAGCACTTCCAACAAGAAGAAGATGAGGACATGTTTGAGGCAGCACTTCCAACAAGAAGAAGATGAGGACATGTTTGAGGCAGCACTTCCAACAAGAAGAAGATGAGGACATGTTTGAGGCAGCACTTCCAACAAGAAGAAGATGAGGACATGTTTGAGGCAGCACTTCCAACAAGAAGAAGATGAGGACATGTTTGAGGCAGCACTTCCAACAAGAAGAAGATGAGGACATGTTTGAGGCAGCACTTCCAACAAGAAGAAGATGAGGACATGTTTGAGGCAGCACTTCCAACAAGAAGAAGATGAGGACATGTTTGAGGCAGCACTTCCAACAAGAAGAAGATGAGGACATGTTTGAGGCAGCACTTCCAACAAGAAGAAGATGAGGACATGTTTGAGGCAGCACTTCCAACAAGAAGAAGATGAGGACATGTTTGAGGCAGCACTTCCAACAAGAAGAAGATGAGGACATGTTTGAGGCAGCACTTCCAACAAGAAGAAGATGAGGACATGTTTGAGGCAGCACTTCCAACAAGAAGAAGATGAGGACATGTTTGAGGCAGCACTTCCAACAAGAAGAAGATGAGGACATGTTTGAGGCAGCACTTCCAACAAGAAGAAGATGATGAGGACATGTTTGAGGCAGCACTTCCAACAAGAAGAAGATGAGGACATGTTTGAGGCAGCACTTCCAACAAGAAGAAGATGAGGACATGTTTGAGGCAGCACTTCCAACAAGAAGAAGATGAGGACATGTTTGAGGCAGCACTTCCAACAAGAAGAAGATGAGGACATGTTTGAGGCAGCACTTCCAACAAGAAGAAGATGAGGACATGTTTGAGGCAGCACTTCCAACAAGAAGAAGATGAGGACATGTTTGAGGCAGCACTTCCAACAAGAAGAAGATGAGGACATGTTTGAGGCAGCACTTCCAACAAGAAGAAGATGAGGACATGTTTGAGGCAGCACTTCCAACAAGAAGAAGATGAGGACATGTTTGAGGCAGCACTTCCAACAAGAAGAAGATGAGGACATGTTTGAGGCAGCACTTCCAACAAGAAGAAGATGAGGACATGTTTGAGGCAGCACTTCCAACAAGAAGAAGATGAGGACATGTTTGAGGCAGCACTTCCAACAAGAAGAAGATGAGGACATGTTTGAGGCAGCACTTCCAACAAGAAGAAGATGAGGACATGTTTGAGGCAGCACTTCCAACAAGAAGAAGATGAGGACATGTTTGAGGCAGCACTTCCAACAAGAAGAAGATGAGGACATGTTTGAGGCAGCACTTCCAACAAGAAGAAGATGAGGACATGTTTGAGGCAGCACTTCCAACAAGAAGAAGATGAGGACATGTTTGAGGCAGCACTTCCAACAAGAAGAAGATGAGGACATGTTTGAGGCAGCACTTCCAACAAGAAGAAGATGAGGACATGTTTGAGGCAGCACTTCCAACAAGAAGAAGATGAGGACATGTTTGAGGCAGCACTTCCAACAAGAAGAAGATGAGGACATGTTTGAGGCAGCACTTCCAACAAGAAGAAGATGAGGACATGTTTGAGGCAGCACTTCCAACAAGAAGAAGATGAGGACATGTTTGAGGCAGCACTTCCAACAAGAAGAAGATGAGGACATGTTTGAGGCAGCACTTCCAACAAGAAGAAGATGAGGACATGTTTGAGGCAGCACTTCCAACAAGAAGAAGATGAGGACATGTTTGAGGCAGCACTTCCAACAAGAAGAAGATGAGGACATGTTTGAGGCAGCACTTCCAACAAGAAGAAGATGAGGACATGTTTGAGGCAGCACTTCCAACAAGAAGAAGATGAGGACATGTTTGAGGCAGCACTTCCAACAAGAAGAAGATGAGGACATGTTTGAGGCAGCACTTCCAACAAGAAGAAGATGAGGACATGTTTGAGGCAGCACTTCCAACAAGAAGAAGATGAGGACATGTTTGAGGCAGCACTTCCAACAAGAAGAAGATGAGGACATGTTTGAGGCAGCACTTCCAACAAGAAGAAGATGAGGACATGTTTGAGGCAGCACTTCCAACAAGAAGAAGATGAGGACATGTTTGAGGCAGCACTTCCAACAAGAAGAAGATGAGGACATGTTTGAGGCAGCACTTCCAACAAGAAGAAGATGAGGACATGTTTGAGGCAGCACTTCCAACAAGAAGAAGATGAGGACATGTTTGAGGCAGCACTTCCAACAAGAAGAAGATGAGGACATGTTTGAGGCAGCACTTCCAACAAGAAGAAGATGAGGACATGTTTGAGGCAGCACTTCCAACAAGAAGAAGATGAGGACATGTTTGAGGCAGCACTTCCAACAAGAAGAAGATGAGGACATGTTTGAGGCAGCACTTCCAACAAGAAGAAGATGAGGACATGTTTGAGGCAGCACTTCCAACAAGAAGAAGATGAGGACATGTTTGAGGCAGCACTTCCAACAAGAAGAAGATGAGGACATGTTTGAGGCAGCACTTCCAACAAGAAGAAGATGAGGACATGTTTGAGGCAGCACTTCCAACAAGAAGAAGATGAGGACATGTTTGAGGCAGCACTTCCAACAAGAAGAAGATGAGGACATGTTTGAGGCAGCACTTCCAACAAGAAGAAGATGAGGACATGTTTGAGGCAGCACTTCCAACAAGAAGAAGATGAGGACATGTTTGAGGCAGCACTTCCAACAAGAAGAAGATGAGGACATGTTTGAGGCAGCACTTCCAACAAGAAGAAGATGAGGACATGTTTGAGGCAGCACTTCCAACAAGAAGAAGATGAGGACATGTTTGAGGCAGCACTTCCAACAAGAAGAAGATGAGGACATGTTTGAGGCAGCACTTCCAACAAGAAGAAGATGAGGACATGTTTGAGGCAGCACTTCCAACAAGAAGAAGATGAGGACATGTTTGAGGCAGCACTTCCAACAAGAAGAAGATGAGGACATGTTTGAGGCAGCACTTCCAACAAGAAGAAGATGAGGACATGTTTGAGGCAGCACTTCCAACAAGAAGAAGATGAGGACATGTTTGAGGCAGCACTTCCAACAAGAAGAAGATGAGGACATGTTTGAGGCAGCACTTCCAACAAGAAGAAGATGAGGACATGTTTGAGGCAGCACTTCCAACAAGAAGAAGATGAGGACATGTTTGAGGCAGCACTTCCAACAAGAAGAAGATGAGGACATGTTTGAGGCAGCACTTCCAACAAGAAGAAGATGAGGACATGTTTGAGGCAGCACTTCCAACAAGAAGAAGATGAGGACATGTTTGAGGCAGCACTTCCAACAAGAAGAAGATGAGGACATGTTTGAGGCAGCACTTCCAACAAGAAGAAGATGAGGACATGTTTGAGGCAGCACTTCCAACAAGAAGAAGATGAGGACATGTTTGAGGCAGCACTTCCAACAAGAAGAAGATGAGGACATGTTTGAGGCAGCACTTCCAACAAGAAGAAGATGAGGACATGTTTGAGGCAGCACTTCCAACAAGAAGAAGATGAGGACATGTTTGAGGCAGCACTTCCAACAAGAAGAAGATGAGGACATGTTTGAGGCAGCACTTCCAACAAGAAGAAGATGAGGACATGTTTGAGGCAGCACTTCCAACAAGAAGAAGATGAGGACATGTTTGAGGCAGCACTTCCAACAAGAAGAAGATGAGGACATGTTTGAGGCAGCACTTCCAACAAGAAGAAGATGAGGACATGTTTGAGGCAGCACTTCCAACAAGAAGAAGATGAGGACATGTTTGAGGCAGCACTTCCAACAAGAAGAAGATGAGGACATGTTTGAGGCAGCACTTCCAACAAGAAGAAGATGAGGACATGTTTGAGGCAGCACTTCCAACAAGAAGAAGATGAGGACATGTTTGAGGCAGCACTTCCAACAAGAAGAAGATGAGGACATGTTTGAGGCAGCACTTCCAACAAGAAGAAGATGAGGACATGTTTGAGGCAGCACTTCCAACAAGAAGAAGATGAGGACATGTTTGAGGCAGCACTTCCAACAAGAAGAAGATGAGGACATGTTTGAGGCAGCACTTCCAACAAGAAGAAGATGAGGACATGTTTGAGGCAGCACTTCCAACAAGAAGAAGATGAGGACATGTTTGAGGCAGCACTTCCAACAAGAAGAAGATGAGGACATGTTTGAGGCAGCACTTCCAACAAGAAGAAGATGAGGACATGTTTGAGGCAGCACTTCCAACAAGAAGAAGATGAGGACATGTTTGAGGCAGCACTTCCAACAAGAAGAAGATGAGGACATGTTTGAGGCAGCACTTCCAACAAGAAGAAGATGAGGACATGTTTGAGGCAGCACTTCCAACAAGAAGAAGATGAGGACATGTTTGAGGCAGCACTTCCAACAAGAAGAAGATGAGGACATGTTTGAGGCAGCACTTCCAACAAGAAGAAGATGAGGACATGTTTGAGGCAGCACTTCCAACAAGAAGAAGATGAGGACATGTTTGAGGCAGCACTTCCAACAAGAAGAAGATGAGGACATGTTTGAGGCAGCACTTCCAACAAGAAGAAGATGAGGACATGTTTGAGGCAGCACTTCCAACAAGAAGAAGATGAGGACATGTTTGAGGCAGCACTTCCAACAAGAAGAAGATGAGGACATGTTTGAGGCAGCACTTCCAACAAGAAGAAGATGAGGACATGTTTGAGGCAGCACTTCCAACAAGAAGAAGATGAGGACATGTTTGAGGCAGCACTTCCAACAAGAAGAAGATGAGGACATGTTTGAGGCAGCACTTCCAACAAGAAGAAGATGAGGACATGTTTGAGGCAGCACTTCCAACAAGAAGAAGATGAGGACATGTTTGAGGCAGCACTTCCAACAAGAAGAAGATGAGGACATGTTTGAGGCAGCACTTCCAACAAGAAGAAGATGAGGACATGTTTGAGGCAGCACTTCCAACAAGAAGAAGATGAGGACATGTTTGAGGCAGCACTTCCAACAAGAAGAAGATGAGGACATGTTTGAGGCAGCACTTCCAACAAGAAGAAGATGAGGACATGTTTGAGGCAGCACTTCCAACAAGAAGAAGATGAGGACATGTTTGAGGCAGCACTTCCAACAAGAAGAAGATGAGGACATGTTTGAGGCAGCACTTCCAACAAGAAGAAGATGAGGACATGTTTGAGGCAGCACTTCCAACAAGAAGAAGATGAGGACATGTTTGAGGCAGCACTTCCAACAAGAAGAAGATGAGGACATGTTTGAGGCAGCACTTCCAACAAGAAGAAGATGAGGACATGTTTGAGGCAGCACTTCCAACAAGAAGAAGATGAGGACATGTTTGAGGCAGCACTTCCAACAAGAAGAAGATGAGGACATGTTTGAGGCAGCACTTCCAACAAGAAGAAGATGAGGACATGTTTGAGGCAGCACTTCCAACAAGAAGAAGATGAGGACATGTTTGAGGCAGCACTTCCAACAAGAAGAAGATGAGGACATGTTTGAGGCAGCACTTCCAACAAGAAGAAGATGAGGACATGTTTGAGGCAGCACTTCCAACAAGAAGAAGATGAGGACATGTTTGAGGCAGCACTTCCAACAAGAAGAAGATGAGGACATGTTTGAGGCAGCACTTCCAACAAGAAGAAGATGAGGACATGTTTGAGGCAGCACTTCCAACAAGAAGAAGATGAGGACATGTTTGAGGCAGCACTTCCAACAAGAAGAAGATGAGGACATGTTTGAGGCAGCACTTCCAACAAGAAGAAGATGAGGACATGTTTGAGGCAGCACTTCCAACAAGAAGAAGATGAGGACATGTTTGAGGCAGCACTTCCAACAAGAAGAAGATGAGGACATGTTTGAGGCAGCACTTCCAACAAGAAGAAGATGAGGACATGTTTGAGGCAGCACTTCCAACAAGAAGAAGATGAGGACATGTTTGAGGCAGCACTTCCAACAAGAAGAAGATGAGGACATGTTTGAGGCAGCACTTCCAACAAGAAGAAGATGAGGACATGTTTGAGGCAGCACTTCCAACAAGAAGAAGATGAGGACATGTTTGAGGCAGCACTTCCAACAAGAAGAAGATGAGGACATGTTTGAGGCAGCACTTCCAACAAGAAGAAGATGAGGACATGTTTGAGGCAGCACTTCCAACAAGAAGAAGATGAGGACATGTTTGAGGCAGCACTTCCAACAAGAAGAAGATGAGGACATGTTTGAGGCAGCACTTCCAACAAGAAGAAGATGAGGACATGTTTGAGGCAGCACTTCCAACAAGAAGAAGATGAGGACATGTTTGAGGCAGCACTTCCAACAAGAAGAAGATGAGGACATGTTTGAGGCAGCACTTCCAACAAGAAGAAGATGAGGACATGTTTGAGGCAGCACTTCCAACAAGAAGAAGATGAGGACATGTTTGAGGCAGCACTTCCAACAAGAAGAAGATGAGGACATGTTTGAGGCAGCACTTCCAACAAGAAGAAGATGAGGACATGTTTGAGGCAGCACTTCCAACAAGAAGAAGATGAGGACATGTTTGAGGCAGCACTTCCAACAAGAAGAAGATGAGGACATGTTTGAGGCAGCACTTCCAACAAGAAGAAGATGAGGACATGTTTGAGGCAGCACTTCCAACAAGAAGAAGATGAGGACATGTTTGAGGCAGCACTTCCAACAAGAAGAAGATGAGGACATGTTTGAGGCAGCACTTCCAACAAGAAGAAGATGAGGACATGTTTGAGGCAGCACTTCCAACAAGAAGAAGATGAGGACATGTTTGAGGCAGCACTTCCAACAAGAAGAAGATGAGGACATGTTTGAGGCAGCACTTCCAACAAGAAGAAGATGAGGACATGTTTGAGGCAGCACTTCCAACAAGAAGAAGATGAGGACATGTTTGAGGCAGCACTTCCAACAAGAAGAAGATGAGGACATGTTTGAGGCAGCACTTCCAACAAGAAGAAGATGAGGACATGTTTGAGGCAGCACTTCCAACAAGAAGAAGATGAGGACATGTTTGAGGCAGCACTTCCAACAAGAAGAAGATGAGGACATGTTTGAGGCAGCACTTCCAACAAGAAGAAGATGAGGACATGTTTGAGGCAGCACTTCCAACAAGAAGAAGATGAGGACATGTTTGAGGCAGCACTTCCAACAAGAAGAAGATGAGGACATGTTTGAGGCAGCACTTCCAACAAGAAGAAGATGAGGACATGTTTGAGGCAGCACTTCCAACAAGAAGAAGATGAGGACATGTTTGAGGCAGCACTTCCAACAAGAAGAAGATGAGGACATGTTTGAGGCAGCACTTCCAACAAGAAGAAGATGAGGACATGTTTGAGGCAGCACTTCCAACAAGAAGAAGATGAGGACATGTTTGAGGCAGCACTTCCAACAAGAAGAAGATGAGGACATGTTTGAGGCAGCACTTCCAACAAGAAGAAGATGAGGACATGTTTGAGGCAGCACTTCCAACAAGAAGAAGATGAGGACATGTTTGAGGCAGCACTTCCAACAAGAAGAAGATGAGGACATGTTTGAGGCAGCACTTCCAACAAGAAGAAGATGAGGACATGTTTGAGGCAGCACTTCCAACAAGAAGAAGATGAGGACATGTTTGAGGCAGCACTTCCAACAAGAAGAAGATGAGGACATGTTTGAGGCAGCACTTCCAACAAGAAGAAGATGAGGACATGTTTGAGGCAGCACTTCCAACAAGAAGAAGATGAGGACATGTTTGAGGCAGCACTTCCAACAAGAAGAAGATGAGGACATGTTTGAGGCAGCACTTCCAACAAGAAGAAGATGAGGACATGTTTGAGGCAGCACTTCCAACAAGAAGAAGATGAGGACATGTTTGAGGCAGCACTTCCAACAAGAAGAAGATGAGGACATGTTTGAGGCAGCACTTCCAACAAGAAGAAGATGAGGACATGTTTGAGGCAGCACTTCCAACAAGAAGAAGATGAGGACATGTTTGAGGCAGCACTTCCAACAAGAAGAAGATGAGGACATGTTTGAGGCAGCACTTCCAACAAGAAGAAGATGAGGACATGTTTGAGGCAGCACTTCCAACAAGAAGAAGATGAGGACATGTTTGAGGCAGCACTTCCAACAAGAAGAAGATGAGGACATGTTTGAGGCAGCACTTCCAACAAGAAGAAGATGAGGACATGTTTGAGGCAGCACTTCCAACAAGAAGAAGATGAGGACATGTTTGAGGCAGCACTTCCAACAAGAAGAAGATGAGGACATGTTTGAGGCAGCACTTCCAACAAGAAGAAGATGAGGACATGTTTGAGGCAGCACTTCCAACAAGAAGAAGATGAGGACATGTTTGAGGCAGCACTTCCAACAAGAAGAAGATGAGGACATGTTTGAGGCAGCACTTCCAACAAGAAGAAGATGAGGACATGTTTGAGGCAGCACTTCCAACAAGAAGAAGATGAGGACATGTTTGAGGCAGCACTTCCAACAAGAAGAAGATGAGGACATGTTTGAGGCAGCACTTCCAACAAGAAGAAGATGAGGACATGTTTGAGGCAGCACTTCCAACAAGAAGAAGATGAGGACATGTTTGAGGCAGCACTTCCAACAAGAAGAAGATGAGGACATGTTTGAGGCAGCACTTCCAACAAGAAGAAGATGAGGACATGTTTGAGGCAGCACTTCCAACAAGAAGAAGATGAGGACATGTTTGAGGCAGCACTTCCAACAAGAAGAAGATGAGGACATGTTTGAGGCAGCACTTCCAACAAGAAGAAGATGAGGACATGTTTGAGGCAGCACTTCCAACAAGAAGAAGATGAGGACATGTTTGAGGCAGCACTTCCAACAAGAAGAAGATGAGGACATGTTTGAGGCAGCACTTCCAACAAGAAGAAGATGAGGACATGTTTGAGGCAGCACTTCCAACAAGAAGAAGATGAGGACATGTTTGAGGCAGCACTTCCAACAAGAAGAAGATGAGGACATGTTTGAGGCAGCACTTCCAACAAGAAGAAGATGAGGACATGTTTGAGGCAGCACTTCCAACAAGAAGAAGATGAGGACATGTTTGAGGCAGCACTTCCAACAAGAAGAAGATGAGGACATGTTTGAGGCAGCACTTCCAACAAGAAGAAGATGAGGACATGTTTGAGGCAGCACTTCCAACAAGAAGAAGATGAGGACATGTTTGAGGCAGCACTTCCAACAAGAAGAAGATGAGGACATGTTTGAGGCAGCACTTCCAACAAGAAGAAGATGAGGACATGTTTGAGGCAGCACTTCCAACAAGAAGAAGATGAGGACATGTTTGAGGCAGCACTTCCAACAAGAAGAAGATGAGGACATGTTTGAGGCAGCACTTCCAACAAGAAGAAGATGAGGACATGTTTGAGGCAGCACTTCCAACAAGAAGAAGATGAGGACATGTTTGAGGCAGCACTTCCAACAAGAAGAAGATGAGGACATGTTTGAGGCAGCACTTCCAACAAGAAGAAGATGAGGACATGTTTGAGGCAGCACTTCCAACAAGAAGAAGATGAGGACATGTTTGAGGCAGCACTTCCAACAAGAAGAAGATGAGGACATGTTTGAGGCAGCACTTCCAACAAGAAGAAGATGAGGACATGTTTGAGGCAGCACTTCCAACAAGAAGAAGATGAGGACATGTTTGAGGCAGCACTTCCAACAAGAAGAAGATGAGGACATGTTTGAGGCAGCACTTCCAACAAGAAGAAGATGAGGACATGTTTGAGGCAGCACTTCCAACAAGAAGAAGATGAGGACATGTTTGAGGCAGCACTTCCAACAAGAAGAAGATGAGGACATGTTTGAGGCAGCACTTCCAACAAGAAGAAGATGAGGACATGTTTGAGGCAGCACTTCCAACAAGAAGAAGATGAGGACATGTTTGAGGCAGCACTTCCAACAAGAAGAAGATGAGGACATGTTTGAGGCAGCACTTCCAACAAGAAGAAGATGAGGACATGTTTGAGGCAGCACTTCCAACAAGAAGAAGATGAGGACATGTTTGAGGCAGCACTTCCAACAAGAAGAAGATGAGGACATGTTTGAGGCAGCACTTCCAACAAGAAGAAGATGAGGACATGTTTGAGGCAGCACTTCCAACAAGAAGAAGATGAGGACATGTTTGAGGCAGCACTTCCAACAAGAAGAAGATGAGGACATGTTTGAGGCAGCACTTCCAACAAGAAGAAGATGAGGACATGTTTGAGGCAGCACTTCCAACAAGAAGAAGATGAGGACATGTTTGAGGCAGCACTTCCAACAAGAAGAAGATGAGGACATGTTTGAGGCAGCACTTCCAACAAGAAGAAGATGAGGACATGTTTGAGGCAGCACTTCCAACAAGAAGAAGATGAGGACATGTTTGAGGCAGCACTTCCAACAAGAAGAAGATGAGGACATGTTTGAGGCAGCACTTCCAACAAGAAGAAGATGAGGACATGTTTGAGGCAGCACTTCCAACAAGAAGAAGATGAGGACATGTTTGAGGCAGCACTTCCAACAAGAAGAAGATGAGGACATGTTTGAGGCAGCACTTCCAACAAGAAGAAGATGAGGACATGTTTGAGGCAGCACTTCCAACAAGAAGAAGATGAGGACATGTTTGAGGCAGCACTTCCAACAAGAAGAAGATGAGGACATGTTTGAGGCAGCACTTCCAACAAGAAGAAGATGAGGACATGTTTGAGGCAGCACTTCCAACAAGAAGAAGATGAGGACATGTTTGAGGCAGCACTTCCAACAAGAAGAAGATGAGGACATGTTTGAGGCAGCACTTCCAACAAGAAGAAGATGAGGACATGTTTGAGGCAGCACTTCCAACAAGAAGAAGATGAGGACATGTTTGAGGCAGCACTTCCAACAAGAAGAAGATGAGGACATGTTTGAGGCAGCACTTCCAACAAGAAGAAGATGAGGACATGTTTGAGGCAGCACTTCCAACAAGAAGAAGATGAGGACATGTTTGAGGCAGCACTTCCAACAAGAAGAAGATGAGGACATGTTTGAGGCAGCACTTCCAACAAGAAGAAGATGAGGACATGTTTGAGGCAGCACTTCCAACAAGAAGAAGATGAGGACATGTTTGAGGCAGCACTTCCAACAAGAAGAAGATGAGGACATGTTTGAGGCAGCACTTCCAACAAGAAGAAGATGAGGACATGTTTGAGGCAGCACTTCCAACAAGAAGAAGATGAGGACATGTTTGAGGCAGCACTTCCAACAAGAAGAAGATGAGGACATGTTTGAGGCAGCACTTCCAACAAGAAGAAGATGAGGACATGTTTGAGGCAGCACTTCCAACAAGAAGAAGATGAGGACATGTTTGAGGCAGCACTTCCAACAAGAAGAAGATGAGGACATGTTTGAGGCAGCACTTCCAACAAGAAGAAGATGAGGACATGTTTGAGGCAGCACTTCCAACAAGAAGAAGATGAGGACATGTTTGAGGCAGCACTTCCAACAAGAAGAAGATGAGGACATGTTTGAGGCAGCACTTCCAACAAGAAGAAGATGAGGACATGTTTGAGGCAGCACTTCCAACAAGAAGAAGATGAGGACATGTTTGAGGCAGCACTTCCAACAAGAAGAAGATGAGGACATGTTTGAGGCAGCACTTCCAACAAGAAGAAGATGAGGACATGTTTGAGGCAGCACTTCCAACAAGAAGAAGATGAGGACATGTTTGAGGCAGCACTTCCAACAAGAAGAAGATGAGGACATGTTTGAGGCAGCACTTCCAACAAGAAGAAGATGAGGACATGTTTGAGGCAGCACTTCCAACAAGAAGAAGATGAGGAGGACATGTTTGAGGCAGCACTTCCAACAAGAAGAAGATGAGGACATGTTTGAGGCAGCACTTCCAACAAGAAGAAGATGAGGACATGTTTGAGGCAGCACTTCCAACAAGAAGAAGATGAGGACATGTTTGAGGCAGCACTTCCAACAAGAAGAAGATGAGGACATGTTTGAGGCAGCACTTCCAACAAGAAGAAGATGAGGACATGTTTGAGGCAGCACTTCCAACAAGAAGAAGATGAGGACATGTTTGAGGCAGCACTTCCAACAAGAAGAAGATGAGGACATGTTTGAGGCAGCACTTCCAACAAGAAGAAGATGAGGACATGTTTGAGGCAGCACTTCCAACAAGAAGAAGATGAGGACATGTTTGAGGCAGCACTTCCAACAAGAAGAAGATGAGGACATGTTTGAGGCAGCACTTCCAACAAGAAGAAGATGAGGACATGTTTGAGGCAGCACTTCCAACAAGAAGAAGATGAGGACATGTTTGAGGCAGCACTTCCAACAAGAAGAAGATGAGGACATGTTTGAGGCAGCACTTCCAACAAGAAGAAGATGAGGACATGTTTGAGGCAGCACTTCCAACAAGAAGAAGATGAGGACATGTTTGAGGCAGCACTTCCAACAAGAAGAAGATGAGGACATGTTTGAGGCAGCACTTCCAACAAGAAGAAGATGAGGACATGTTTGAGGCAGCACTTCCAACAAGAAGAAGATGAGGACATGTTTGAGGCAGCACTTCCAACAAGAAGAAGATGAGGACATGTTTGAGGCAGCACTTCCAACAAGAAGAAGATGAGGACATGTTTGAGGCAGCACTTCCAACAAGAAGAAGATGAGGACATGTTTGAGGCAGCACTTCCAACAAGAAGAAGATGAGGACATGTTTGAGGCAGCACTTCCAACAAGAAGAAGATGAGGACATGTTTGAGGCAGCACTTCCAACAAGAAGAAGATGAGGACATGTTTGAGGCAGCACTTCCAACAAGAAGAAGATGAGGACATGTTTGAGGCAGCACTTCCAACAAGAAGAAGATGAGGACATGTTTGAGGCAGCACTTCCAACAAGAAGAAGATGAGGACATGTTTGAGGCAGCACTTCCAACAAGAAGAAGATGAGGACATGTTTGAGGCAGCACTTCCAACAAGAAGAAGATGAGGACATGTTTGAGGCAGCACTTCCAACAAGAAGAAGATGAGGACATGTTTGAGGCAGCACTTCCAACAAGAAGAAGATGAGGACATGTTTGAGGCAGCACTTCCAACAAGAAGAAGATGAGGACATGTTTGAGGCAGCACTTCCAACAAGAAGAAGATGAGAGGACATGTTTGAGGCAGCACTTCCAACAAGAAGAAGATGAGGACATGTTTGAGGCAGCACTTCCAACAAGAAGAAGATGAGGACATGTTTGAGGCAGCACTTCCAACAAGAAGAAGATGAGGACATGTTTGAGGCAGCACTTCCAACAAGAAGAAGATGAGGACATGTTTGAGGCAGCACTTCCAACAAGAAGAAGATGAGGACATGTTTGAGGCAGCACTTCCAACAAGAAGAAGATGAGGACATGTTTGAGGCAGCACTTCCAACAAGAAGAAGATGAGGACATGTTTGAGGCAGCACTTCCAACAAGAAGAAGATGAGGACATGTTTGAGGCAGCACTTCCAACAAGAAGAAGATGAGGACATGTTTGAGGCAGCACTTCCAACAAGAAGAAGATGAGGACATGTTTGAGGCAGCACTTCCAACAAGAAGAAGATGAGGACATGTTTGAGGCAGCACTTCCAACAAGAAGAAGATGAGGACATGTTTGAGGCAGCACTTCCAACAAGAAGAAGATGAGGACATGTTTGAGGCAGCACTTCCAACAAGAAGAAGATGAGGACATGTTTGAGGCAGCACTTCCAACAAGAAGAAGATGAGGACATGTTTGAGGCAGCACTTCCAACAAGAAGAAGATGAGGACATGTTTGAGGCAGCACTTCCAACAAGAAGAAGATGAGGACATGTTTGAGGCAGCACTTCCAACAAGAAGAAGATGAGGACATGTTTGAGGCAGCACTTCCAACAAGAAGAAGATGAGGACATGTTTGAGGCAGCACTTCCAACAAGAAGAAGATGAGGACATGTTTGAGGCAGCACTTCCAACAAGAAGAAGATGAGGACATGTTTGAGGCAGCACTTCCAACAAGAAGAAGATGAGGACATGTTTGAGGCAGCACTTCCAACAAGAAGAAGATGAGGACATGTTTGAGGCAGCACTTCCAACAAGAAGAAGATGAGGACATGTTTGAGGCAGCACTTCCAACAAGAAGAAGATGAGGACATGTTTGAGGCAGCACTTCCAACAAGAAGAAGATGAGGACATGTTTGAGGCAGCACTTCCAACAAGAAGAAGATGAGGACATGTTTGAGGCAGCACTTCCAACAAGAAGAAGATGAGGACATGTTTGAGGCAGCACTTCCAACAAGAAGAAGATGAGGACATGTTTGAGGCAGCACTTCCAACAAGAAGAAGATGAGGACATGTTTGAGGCAGCACTTCCAACAAGAAGAAGATGAGGACATGTTTGAGGCAGCACTTCCAACAAGAAGAAGATGAGGACATGTTTGAGGCAGCACTTCCAACAAGAAGAAGATGAGGACATGTTTGAGGCAGCACTTCCAACAAGAAGAAGATGAGGACATGTTTGAGGCAGCACTTCCAACAAGAAGAAGATGAGGACATGTTTGAGGCAGCACTTCCAACAAGAAGAAGATGAGGACATGTTTGAGGCAGCACTTCCAACAAGAAGAAGATGAGGACATGTTTGAGGCAGCACTTCCAACAAGAAGAAGATGAGGACATGTTTGAGGCAGCACTTCCAACAAGAAGAAGATGAGGACATGTTTGAGGCAGCACTTCCAACAAGAAGAAGATGAGGACATGTTTGAGGCAGCACTTCCAACAAGAAGAAGATGAGGACATGTTTGAGGCAGCACTTCCAACAAGAAGAAGATGAGGACATGTTTGAGGCAGCACTTCCAACAAGAAGAAGATGAGGACATGTTTGAGGCAGCACTTCCAACAAGAAGAAGATGAGGACATGTTTGAGGCAGCACTTCCAACAAGAAGAAGATGAGGACATGTTTGAGGCAGCACTTCCAACAAGAAGAAGATGAGGACATGTTTGAGGCAGCACTTCCAACAAGAAGAAGATGAGGACATGTTTGAGGCAGCACTTCCAACAAGAAGAAGATGAGGACATGTTTGAGGCAGCACTTCCAACAAGAAGAAGATGAGGACATGTTTGAGGCAGCACTTCCAACAAGAAGAAGATGAGGACATGTTTGAGGCAGCACTTCCAACAAGAAGAAGATGAGGACATGTTTGAGGCAGCACTTCCAACAAGAAGAAGATGAGGACATGTTTGAGGCAGCACTTCCAACAAGAAGAAGATGAGGACATGTTTGAGGCAGCACTTCCAACAAGAAGAAGATGAGGACATGTTTGAGGCAGCACTTCCAACAAGAAGAAGATGAGGACATGTTTGAGGCAGCACTTCCAACAAGAAGAAGATGAGGACATGTTTGAGGCAGCACTTCCAACAAGAAGAAGATGAGGACATGTTTGAGGCAGCACTTCCAACAAGAAGAAGATGAGGACATGTTTGAGGCAGCACTTCCAACAAGAAGAAGATGAGGACATGTTTGAGGCAGCACTTCCAACAAGAAGAAGATGAGGACATGTTTGAGGCAGCACTTCCAACAAGAAGAAGATGAGGACATGTTTGAGGCAGCACTTCCAACAAGAAGAAGATGAGGACATGTTTGAGGCAGCACTTCCAACAAGAAGAAGATGAGGACATGTTTGAGGCAGCACTTCCAACAAGAAGAAGATGAGGACATGTTTGAGGCAGCACTTCCAACAAGAAGAAGATGAGGACATGTTTGAGGCAGCACTTCCAACAAGAAGAAGATGAGGACATGTTTGAGGCAGCACTTCCAACAAGAAGAAGATGAGGACATGTTTGAGGCAGCACTTCCAACAAGAAGAAGATGAGGACATGTTTGAGGCAGCACTTCCAACAAGAAGAAGATGAGGACATGTTTGAGGCAGCACTTCCAACAAGAAGAAGATGAGGACATGTTTGAGGCAGCACTTCCAACAAGAAGAAGATGAGGACATGTTTGAGGCAGCACTTCCAACAAGAAGAAGATGAGGACATGTTTGAGGCAGCACTTCCAACAAGAAGAAGATGAGGACATGTTTGAGGCAGCACTTCCAACAAGAAGAAGATGAGGACATGTTTGAGGCAGCACTTCCAACAAGAAGAAGATGAGGACATGTTTGAGGCAGCACTTCCAACAAGAAGAAGATGAGGACATGTTTGAGGCAGCACTTCCAACAAGAAGAAGATGAGGACATGTTTGAGGCAGCACTTCCAACAAGAAGAAGATGAGGACATGTTTGAGGCAGCACTTCCAACAAGAAGAAGATGAGGACATGTTTGAGGCAGCACTTCCAACAAGAAGAAGATGAGGACATGTTTGAGGCAGCACTTCCAACAAGAAGAAGATGAGGACATGTTTGAGGCAGCACTTCCAACAAGAAGAAGATGAGGACATGTTTGAGGCAGCACTTCCAACAAGAAGAAGATGAGGACATGTTTGAGGCAGCACTTCCAACAAGAAGAAGATGAGGACATGTTTGAGGCAGCACTTCCAACAAGAAGAAGATGAGGACATGTTTGAGGCAGCACTTCCAACAAGAAGAAGATGAGGACATGTTTGAGGCAGCACTTCCAACAAGAAGAAGATGAGGACATGTTTGAGGCAGCACTTCCAACAAGAAGAAGATGAGGACATGTTTGAGGCAGCACTTCCAACAAGAAGAAGATGAGGACATGTTTGAGGCAGCACTTCCAACAAGAAGAAGATGAGGACATGTTTGAGGCAGCACTTCCAACAAGAAGAAGATGAGGACATGTTTGAGGCAGCACTTCCAACAAGAAGAAGATGAGGACATGTTTGAGGCAGCACTTCCAACAAGAAGAAGATGAGGACATGTTTGAGGCAGCACTTCCAACAAGAAGAAGATGAGGACATGTTTGAGGCAGCACTTCCAACAAGAAGAAGATGAGGACATGTTTGAGGCAGCACTTCCAACAAGAAGAAGATGAGGACATGTTTGAGGCAGCACTTCCAACAAGAAGAAGATGAGGACATGTTTGAGGCAGCACTTCCAACAAGAAGAAGATGAGGACATGTTTGAGGCAGCACTTCCAACAAGAAGAAGATGAGGACATGTTTGAGGCAGCACTTCCAACAAGAAGAAGATGAGGACATGTTTGAGGCAGCACTTCCAACAAGAAGAAGATGAGGACATGTTTGAGGCAGCACTTCCAACAAGAAGAAGATGAGGACATGTTTGAGGCAGCACTTCCAACAAGAAGAAGATGAGGACATGTTTGAGGCAGCACTTCCAACAAGAAGAAGATGAGGACATGTTTGAGGCAGCACTTCCAACAAGAAGAAGATGAGGACATGTTTGAGGCAGCACTTCCAACAAGAAGAAGATGAGGACATGTTTGAGGCAGCACTTCCAACAAGAAGAAGATGAGGACATGTTTGAGGCAGCACTTCCAACAAGAAGAAGATGAGGACATGTTTGAGGCAGCACTTCCAACAAGAAGAAGATGAGGACATGTTTGAGGCAGCACTTCCAACAAGAAGAAGATGAGGACATGTTTGAGGCAGCACTTCCAACAAGAAGAAGATGAGGACATGTTTGAGGCAGCACTTCCAACAAGAAGAAGATGAGGACATGTTTGAGGCAGCACTTCCAACAAGAAGAAGATGAGGACATGTTTGAGGCAGCACTTCCAACAAGAAGAAGATGAGGACATGTTTGAGGCAGCACTTCCAACAAGAAGAAGATGAGGACATGTTTGAGGCAGCACTTCCAACAAGAAGAAGATGAGGACATGTTTGAGGCAGCACTTCCAACAAGAAGAAGATGAGGACATGTTTGAGGCAGCACTTCCAACAAGAAGAAGATGAGGACATGTTTGAGGCAGCACTTCCAACAAGAAGAAGATGAGGACATGTTTGAGGCAGCACTTCCAACAAGAAGAAGATGAGGACATGTTTGAGGCAGCACTTCCAACAAGAAGAAGATGAGGACATGTTTGAGGCAGCACTTCCAACAAGAAGAAGATGAGGACATGTTTGAGGCAGCACTTCCAACAAGAAGAAGATGAGGACATGTTTGAGGCAGCACTTCCAACAAGAAGAAGATGAGGACATGTTTGAGGCAGCACTTCCAACAAGAAGAAGATGAGGACATGTTTGAGGCAGCACTTCCAACAAGAAGAAGATGAGGACATGTTTGAGGCAGCACTTCCAACAAGAAGAAGATGAGGACATGTTTGAGGCAGCACTTCCAACAAGAAGAAGATGAGGACATGTTTGAGGCAGCACTTCCAACAAGAAGAAGATGAGGACATGTTTGAGGCAGCACTTCCAACAAGAAGAAGATGAGGACATGTTTGAGGCAGCACTTCCAACAAGAAGAAGATGAGGACATGTTTGAGGCAGCACTTCCAACAAGAAGAAGATGAGGACATGTTTGAGGCAGCACTTCCAACAAGAAGAAGATGAGGACATGTTTGAGGCAGCACTTCCAACAAGAAGAAGATGAGGACATGTTTGAGGCAGCACTTCCAACAAGAAGAAGATGAGGACATGTTTGAGGCAGCACTTCCAACAAGAAGAAGATGAGGACATGTTTGAGGCAGCACTTCCAACAAGAAGAAGATGAGGACATGTTTGAGGCAGCACTTCCAACAAGAAGAAGATGAGGACATGTTTGAGGCAGCACTTCCAACAAGAAGAAGATGAGGACATGTTTGAGGCAGCACTTCCAACAAGAAGAAGATGAGGACATGTTTGAGGCAGCACTTCCAACAAGAAGAAGATGAGGACATGTTTGAGGCAGCACTTCCAACAAGAAGAAGATGAGGACATGTTTGAGGCAGCACTTCCAACAAGAAGAAGATGAGGACATGTTTGAGGCAGCACTTCCAACAAGAAGAAGATGAGGACATGTTTGAGGCAGCACTTCCAACAAGAAGAAGATGAGGACATGTTTGAGGCAGCACTTCCAACAAGAAGAAGATGAGGACATGTTTGAGGCAGCACTTCCAACAAGAAGAAGATGAGGACATGTTTGAGGCAGCACTTCCAACAAGAAGAAGATGAGGACATGTTTGAGGCAGCACTTCCAACAAGAAGAAGATGAGGACATGTTTGAGGCAGCACTTCCAACAAGAAGAAGATGAGGACATGTTTGAGGCAGCACTTCCAACAAGAAGAAGATGAGGACATGTTTGAGGCAGCACTTCCAACAAGAAGAAGATGAGGACATGTTTGAGGCAGCACTTCCAACAAGAAGAAGATGAGGACATGTTTGAGGCAGCACTTCCAACAAGAAGAAGATGAGGACATGTTTGAGGCAGCACTTCCAACAAGAAGAAGATGAGGACATGTTTGAGGCAGCACTTCCAACAAGAAGAAGATGAGGACATGTTTGAGGCAGCACTTCCAACAAGAAGAAGATGAGGACATGTTTGAGGCAGCACTTCCAACAAGAAGAAGATGAGGACATGTTTGAGGCAGCACTTCCAACAAGAAGAAGATGAGGACATGTTTGAGGCAGCACTTCCAACAAGAAGAAGATGAGGACATGTTTGAGGCAGCACTTCCAACAAGAAGAAGATGAGGACATGTTTGAGGCAGCACTTCCAACAAGAAGAAGATGAGGACATGTTTGAGGCAGCACTTCCAACAAGAAGAAGATGAGGACATGTTTGAGGCAGCACTTCCAACAAGAAGAAGATGAGGACATGTTTGAGGCAGCACTTCCAACAAGAAGAAGATGAGGACATGTTTGAGGCAGCACTTCCAACAAGAAGAAGATGAGGACATGTTTGAGGCAGCACTTCCAACAAGAAGAAGATGAGGACATGTTTGAGGCAGCACTTCCAACAAGAAGAAGATGAGGACATGTTTGAGGCAGCACTTCCAACAAGAAGAAGATGAGGACATGTTTGAGGCAGCACTTCCAACAAGAAGAAGATGAGGACATGTTTGAGGCAGCACTTCCAACAAGAAGAAGATGAGGACATGTTTGAGGCAGCACTTCCAACAAGAAGAAGATGAGGACATGTTTGAGGCAGCACTTCCAACAAGAAGAAGATGAGGACATGTTTGAGGCAGCACTTCCAACAAGAAGAAGATGAGGACATGTTTGAGGCAGCACTTCCAACAAGAAGAAGATGAGGACATGTTTGAGGCAGCACTTCCAACAAGAAGAAGATGAGGACATGTTTGAGGCAGCACTTCCAACAAGAAGAAGATGAGGACATGTTTGAGGCAGCACTTCCAACAAGAAGAAGATGAGGACATGTTTGAGGCAGCACTTCCAACAAGAAGAAGATGAGGACATGTTTGAGGCAGCACTTCCAACAAGAAGAAGATGAGGACATGTTTGAGGCAGCACTTCCAACAAGAAGAAGATGAGGACATGTTTGAGGCAGCACTTCCAACAAGAAGAAGATGAGGACATGTTTGAGGCAGCACTTCCAACAAGAAGAAGATGAGGACATGTTTGAGGCAGCACTTCCAACAAGAAGAAGATGAGGACATGTTTGAGGCAGCACTTCCAACAAGAAGAAGATGAGGACATGTTTGAGGCAGCACTTCCAACAAGAAGAAGATGAGGACATGTTTGAGGCAGCACTTCCAACAAGAAGAAGATGAGGACATGTTTGAGGCAGCACTTCCAACAAGAAGAAGATGAGGACATGTTTGAGGCAGCACTTCCAACAAGAAGAAGATGAGGACATGTTTGAGGCAGCACTTCCAACAAGAAGAAGATGATGAGGACATGTTTGAGGCAGCACTTCCAACAAGAAGAAGATGAGGACATGTTTGAGGCAGCACTTCCAACAAGAAGAAGATGAGGACATGTTTGAGGCAGCACTTCCAACAAGAAGAAGATGAGGACATGTTTGAGGCAGCACTTCCAACAAGAAGAAGATGAGGACATGTTTGAGGCAGCACTTCCAACAAGAAGAAGATGAGGACATGTTTGAGGCAGCACTTCCAACAAGAAGAAGATGAGGACATGTTTGAGGCAGCACTTCCAACAAGAAGAAGATGAGGACATGTTTGAGGCAGCACTTCCAACAAGAAGAAGATGAGGACATGTTTGAGGCAGCACTTCCAACAAGAAGAAGATGAGGACATGTTTGAGGCAGCACTTCCAACAAGAAGAAGATGAGGACATGTTTGAGGCAGCACTTCCAACAAGAAGAAGATGAGGACATGTTTGAGGCAGCACTTCCAACAAGAAGAAGATGAGGACATGTTTGAGGCAGCACTTCCAACAAGAAGAAGATGAGGACATGTTTGAGGCAGCACTTCCAACAAGAAGAAGATGAGGACATGTTTGAGGCAGCACTTCCAACAAGAAGAAGATGAGGACATGTTTGAGGCAGCACTTCCAACAAGAAGAAGATGAGGACATGTTTGAGGCAGCACTTCCAACAAGAAGAAGATGAGGACATGTTTGAGGCAGCACTTCCAACAAGAAGAAGATGAGGACATGTTTGAGGCAGCACTTCCAACAAGAAGAAGATGAGGACATGTTTGAGGCAGCACTTCCAACAAGAAGAAGATGAGGACATGTTTGAGGCAGCACTTCCAACAAGAAGAAGATGAGGACATGTTTGAGGCAGCACTTCCAACAAGAAGAAGATGAGGACATGTTTGAGGCAGCACTTCCAACAAGAAGAAGATGAGGACATGTTTGAGGCAGCACTTCCAACAAGAAGAAGATGAGGACATGTTTGAGGCAGCACTTCCAACAAGAAGAAGATGAGGACATGTTTGAGGCAGCACTTCCAACAAGAAGAAGATGAGGACATGTTTGAGGCAGCACTTCCAACAAGAAGAAGATGAGGACATGTTTGAGGCAGCACTTCCAACAAGAAGAAGATGAGGACATGTTTGAGGCAGCACTTCCAACAAGAAGAAGATGAGGACATGTTTGAGGCAGCACTTCCAACAAGAAGAAGATGAGGACATGTTTGAGGCAGCACTTCCAACAAGAAGAAGATGAGGACATGTTTGAGGCAGCACTTCCAACAAGAAGAAGATGAGGACATGTTTGAGGCAGCACTTCCAACAAGAAGAAGATGAGGACATGTTTGAGGCAGCACTTCCAACAAGAAGAAGATGAGGACATGTTTGAGGCAGCACTTCCAACAAGAAGAAGATGAGGACATGTTTGAGGCAGCACTTCCAACAAGAAGAAGATGAGGACATGTTTGAGGCAGCACTTCCAACAAGAAGAAAGAAGAAGATGAGGACATGTTTGAGGCAGCACTTCCAACAAGAAGAAGATGAGGACATGTTTGAGGCAGCACTTCCAACAAGAAGAAGATGAGGACATGTTTGAGGCAGCACTTCCAACAAGAAGAAGATGAGGACATGTTTGAGGCAGCACTTCCAACAAGAAGAAGATGAGGACATGTTTGAGGCAGCACTTCCAACAAGAAGAAGATGAGGACATGTTTGAGGCAGCACTTCCAACAAGAAGAAGATGAGACATGTTTGAGGCAGCACTTCCAACAAGAAGAAGATGAGGACATGTTTGAGGCAGCACTTCCAACAAGAAGAAGATGAGGACATGTTTGAGGCAGCACTTCCAACAAGAAGAAGATGAGGACATGTTTGAGGCAGCACTTCCAACAAGAAGAAGATGAGGACATGTTTGAGGCAGCACTTCCAACAAGAAGAAGGTGAGGACATGTTTGAGGCAGCACTTCCAACAAGAAGAAGATGAGGACATGTTTGAGGCAGCACTTCCAACAAGAAGAAGGTGAGGACATGTTGAGGCAGCACTTCCAACAAGAAGAAGATGATGACATGTTTGAGGCAGCACTTCCAACAAGAAGAAGAAGATGAGGACATGTTTGAGGCAGCACTTCCAACAAGAAGATGATGAGGACATGTTTGAGGCAGCACTTCCAACAAGAAGAAGATGAGGACATGTTTGAGGCAGCACTTCCAACAAGAAGAAGATGAGGACATGTTTGAGGCAGCACTTCCAACAAGAAGAAGATGAGGACATGTTTGAGGCAGCACTTCCAACAAGAAGAAGATGAGGACATGTTTGAGGCAGCACTTCCAACAAGAAGAAGATGAGGACATGTTTGAGGCAGCACTTCCAACAAGAAGAAGATGAGGACATGTTTGAGGCAGCACTTCCAACAAGAAGAAGATGAGGACATGTTTGAGGCAGCACTTCCAACAAGAAGAAGATGAGGACATGTTTGAGGCAGCACTTCCAACAAGAAGAAGGTGAGGACATGTTTGAGGCAGCACTTCCAACAAGAAGAAGATGAGGACATGTTTGAGGCAGCACTTCCAACAAGAAGAAGGTGAGGACATGTTTGAGGCAGCACTTCCAACAAGAAGAAGATGATGACATGTTTGAGGCAGCACTTCCAACAAGAAGAAGATGATGAGGACATGTTTGAGGCAGCACTTCCAACAAGAAGAAGAAGATGAGGACATGTTTGAGGCAGCACTTCCAACAAGAAGATGATGAGGACATGTTTGAGGCAGCACTTCCAACAAGAAGAAGATGAGGACATGTTTGAGGCAGCACTTCCAACAAGAAGAAGATGAGGACATGTTTGAGGCAGCACTTCCAACAAGAAGAAGATGATGAGGACATGTTTGAGGCAGCACTTCCAACAAGAAGAAGATGAGGACATGTTTGAGGCAGCACTTCCAACAAGAAGAAGATGAGGACATGTTTGAGGCAGCACTTCCAACAAGAAGAAGATGATGAGGACATGTTTGAGGCAGCACTTCCAACAAGAAGAAGATGAGGACATGTTTGAGCAGCACTTCCAACAAGAAGAAGATGAGGACATGTTTGAGGCAGCACTTCCAACAAGAAGAAGATGAGGACATGTTTGAGGCAGCACTTCCAACAAGAAGAAGATGAGGACATGTTTGAGGCAGCACTTCCAACAAGAAGAAGATGAGGACATGTTTGAGGCAGCACTTCCAACAAGAAGAAGATGATGAGGACATGTTGAGGCAGCACTTCCAACAAGAAGAAGATTGAGGACATGTTTGAGGCAGCACTTCCAACAAGAAGAAGATGATGAGGACATTTTTGAGGCAGCACTTCCAACAAGAAGAAGATGAGGACATGTTTGAGGCAGCACTTCCAACAAGAAGAAGATGAGGACATGTTTGAGGCAGCACTTCCAACAAGAAGAAGATGAGGACATGTTTGAGGCAGCACTTCCAACAAGAAGAAGAAGATGAGGACATGTTTGAGGCAGCACTTCCAACAAGAAGAAGATGAGGACATGTTTGAGGCAGCACTTCCAACAAGAAGAAGATGAGGACATGTTTGAGGCAGCACTTCCAACAAGAAGAGGTGAGGACATGTTTGAGGCAGCACTTCCAACAAGAAGAAGATGAGGACATGTTTGAGGCAGCACTTCCAACAAGAAGAAGATGAGGACATGTTTGAGGCAGCACTTCCAACAAGAAGAAGATGAGGACATGTTTGAGGCAGCACTTCCAACAAGAAGAAGAAGATGAGGACATGTTTGAGGCAGCACTTCCAACAAGAAGAAGAAGATGAGGACATGTTTGAGGCAGCACTTCCAACAAGAAGAAGAAGATGAGGACATGTTTGAGGCAGCACTTCCAACAGAGAAGATGAGGACATGTTTGAGGCAGCACTTCCAACAAGAAGAAGATGAGGACATGTTGAGGCAGCACTTCCAACAAGAAGAAGATGAGGACATGTTTGAGGCAGCACTTCCAACAAGAAGAAGATGATGAGGACATGTTTGAGGCAGCACTTCCAACAAGAAGAAGATGAGGACATGTTTGAGGCAGCACTTCCAACAAGAAGAAGATGAGGACATGTTTGAGGCAGCACTTCCAACAAGAAGAAGATGAGGACATGTTTGAGGCAGCACTTCCACAAGAAGAAGGTGAGGACATGTTTGAGGCAGCACTTCCAACAAGAAGAAGATGAGGACATGTTTGAGGCAGCACTTCCAACAAGAAGAAGATGAGGACATGTTTGAGGCAGCACTTCCAACAAGAAGAAGATGAGGACATGTTGAGGCAGCACTTCCAACAAGAAGAAGATGATGAGGACATGTTTGAGGCAGCACTTCCAACAAGAAGAAGATGAGGACATGTTTGAGGCAGCACTTCCAACAAGAAGAAGAAGATGAGGACATGTTTGAGGCAGCACTTCCAACAAGAAGAAGATGAGGACATGTTTGAGGCAGCACTCCAACAAGAAGAAGATGAGGACATGTTTGAGGCAGCACTTCAACAAGAAGAAGATGAGGACATGTTTGAGGCAGCACTTCCAACAAGAAGAAGATGAGGACATGTTTGAGGCAGCACTTCCAACAAGAAGAAGATGAGGACATGTTTGAGGCAGCACTTCCAACAAGAAGAAGATGAGGACATGTTTGAGGCAGCACTTCCAACAAGAAGAAGATGATGAGGACATGTTTGAGGCAGCACTTCCAACAAGAAGAAGATGAGGACATGTTTGAGGCAGCACTTCCAACAAGAAGAAGATGAGGACATGTTTGAGGCAGCACTTCCAACAAGAAGAAGATGAGGACATGTTTGAGGCAGCACTTCCAACAAGAAGAAGATGAGGACATGTTTGAGGCAGCACTTCCAACAAGAAGAAGGTGAGGACATGTTTGAGGCAGCACTTCCAACAAGAAGAAGATGAGGACATGTTTGAGGCAGCACTTCCAACAAGAAGAAGATGAGGACATGTTTGAGGCAGCACTTCCAACAAGAAGAAGAAGATGAGGACATGTTTGAGGCAGCACTTCCAACAAGAAGAAGATGAGGACATGTTTGAGGCAGCACTTCCAACAAGAAGAAGAAGATGAGGACATGTTTGAGGCAGCACTTCCAACAAGAAGAAGATGAGGACATGTTTGAGGCAGCACTTCCAACAAGAAGAAGATGAGGACATGTTTGAGGCAGCACTTCCAACAAGAAGAAGATGAGGACATGTTTGAGGCAGCACTTCCAACAAGAAGAAGATGATGAGGACATGTTTGAGGCAGCACTTCCAACAAGAAGAAGATGAGGACATGTTTGAGGCAGCACTTCCAACAAGAAGAAGATGAGGACATGTTTGAGGCAGCACTTCCAACAAGAAGAAGATGAGGACATGTTTGAGGCAGCACTTCCAACAAGAAGAAGATGATGAGGACATGTTTGAGGCAGCACTTCCAACAAGAAGAAGATGAGGACATGTTTGAGGCAGCACTTCCAACAAGAAGAAGATGAGGACATGTTTGAGGCAGCACTTCCAACAAGAAGAAGATGAGGACATGTTTGAGGCAGCACTTCCAACAAGAAGAAGATGAGGACATGTTTGAGGCAGCACTTCCAACAAGAAGAAGATGAGGACATGTTTGAGGCAGCACTTCCAACAAGAAGAAGATGAGGACATGTTTGAGGCAGCACTTCCAACAAGAAGAAGGTGAGGACATGTTTGAGGCAGCACTTCCAACAAGAAGAAGATGAGGACATGTTTGAGGCAGCACTTCCAACAAGAAGAAGATGAGGACATGTTTGAGGCAGCACTTCCAACAAGAAGAAGATGAGGACATGTTTGAGGCAGCACTTCCAACAAGAAGAAGGTGAGGACATGTTTGAGGCAGCACTTCCAACAAGAAGAAGATGAGGACATGTTTGAGGCAGCACTTCCAACAAGAAGAAGATGAGGACATGTTTGAGGCAGCACTTCCAACAAGAAGAAGAAGATGAGGACATGTTTGAGGCAGCACTTCCAACAAGAAGAAGAAGATGAGGACATGTTTGAGGCAGCACTTCCAACAAGAAGAAGAAGATGAGGACATGTTTGAGGCAGCACTTCCAACAAGAAGAAGATGAGGACATGTTTGAGGCAGCACTTCCAACAAGAAGAAGATGAGGACATGTTTGAGGCAGCACTTCCAACAAGAAGAAGATGAGGACATGTTTGAGGCAGCACTTCCAACAAGAAGAAGATGAGGACATGTTTGAGGCAGCACTTCCAACAAGAAGAAGATGAGGACATGTTTGAGGCAGCACTTCCAACAAGAAGAAGATGAGGACATGTTTGAGGCAGCACTTCCAACAAGAAGAAGAAGATGAGGACATGTTTGAGGCAGCACTTCCAACAAGAAGAAGATGAGGACATGTTTGAGGCAGCACTTCCAACAAGAAGAAGATGAGGACATGTTTGAGGCAGCACTTCCAACAAGAAGAAGATGAGGACATGTTTGAGGCAGCACTTCCAACAAGAAGAAGATGATGAGGACATGTTTGAGGCAGCACTTCCAACAAGAAGAAGATGATGAGGACATGTTTGAGGCAGCACTTCCAACAAGAAGAAGATGATGAGGACATGTTTGAGGCAGCACTTCCAACAAGAAGAAGATGAGGACATGTTTGAGGCAGCACTTCCAACAAGAAGAAGATGAGGACATGTTTGAGGCAGCACTTCCAACAAGAAGAAGATGAGGACATGTTTGAGGCAGCACTTCCAACAAGAAGAAGATGAGGACATGTTTGAGGCAGCACTTCCAACAAGAAGAAGATGAGGACATGTTTGAGGCAGCACTTCCAACAAGAAGAAGATGAGGACATGTTTGAGGCAGCACTTCCAACAAGAAGAAGAAGATGAGGACATGTTTGAGGCAGCACTTCCAACAAGAAGAAGATGATGAGGACATGTTTGAGGCAGCACTTCCAACAAGAAGAAGATGAGGACATGTTTGAGGCAGCACTTCCAACAAGAAGAAGATGATGAGGACATGTTTGAGGCAGCACTTCCAACAAGAAGAAGATGAGGACATGTTTGAGGCAGCACTTCCAACAAGAAGAAGATGAGGACATGTTTGAGGCAGCACTTCCAACAAGAAGAAGATGAGGACATGTTTGAGGCAGCACTTCCAACAAGAAGAAGATGAGGACATGTTTGAGGCAGCACTTCCAACAAGAAGAAGATGAGGACATGTTTGAGGCAGCACTTCCAACAAGAAGAAGATGAGGACATGTTTGAGGCAGCACTTCCAACAAGAAGAAGAAGATGAGGACATGTTTGAGGCAGCACTTCCAACAAGAAGAAGATGATGAGGACATGTTTGAGGCAGCACTTCCAACAAGAAGAAGATGAGGACATGTTTGAGGCAGCACTTCCAACAAGAAGAAGATGATGAGGACATGTTTGAGGCAGCACTTCCAACAAGAAGAAGATGAGGACATGTTTGAGGCAGCACTTCCAACAAGAAGAAGATGATGAGGACATGTTTGAGGCAGCACTTCCAACAAGAAGAAGATGAGGACATGTTTGAGGCAGCACTTCCAACAAGAAGAAGATGAGGACATGTTTGAGGCAGCACTTCCAACAAGAAGAAGATGAGGACATGTTTGAGGCAGCACTTCCAACAAGAAGAAGATGAGGACATGTTTGAGGCAGCACTTCCAACAAGAAGAAGATGATGAGGACATGTTTGAGGCAGCACTTCCAACAAGAAGAAGATGAGGACATGTTTGAGGCAGCACTTCCAACAAGAAGAAGATGATGAGGACATGTTTGAGGCAGCACTTCCAACAAGAAGAAGATGAGGACATGTTTGAGGCAGCACTTCCAACAAGAAGAAGATGAGGACATGTTTGAGGCAGCACTTCCAACAAGAAGAAGATGAGGACATGTTTGAGGCAGCACTTCCAACAAGAAGAAGATGAGGACATGTTTGAGGCAGCACTTCCAACAAGAAGAAGATGAGGACATGTTTGAGGCAGCACTTCCAACAAGAAGAAGGTGAGGACATGTTTGAGGCAGCACTTCCAACAAGAAGAAGATGAGGACATGTTTGAGGCAGCACTTCCAACAAGAAGAAGATGAGGACATGTTTGAGGCAGCACTTCCAACAAGAAGAAGATGAGGACATGTTTGAGGCAGCACTTCCAACAAGAAGAAGATGAGGACATGTTTGAGGCAGCACTTCCAACAAGAAGAAGAAGATGAGGACATGTTTGAGGCAGCACTTCCAACAAGAAGAAGATGAGGACATGTTTGAGGCAGCACTTCCAACAAGAAGAAGATGAGG
Source organism: Nerophis ophidion (assembly GCF_033978795.1). Lineage (NCBI taxonomy): Eukaryota > Metazoa > Chordata > Actinopteri > Syngnathiformes > Syngnathidae > Nerophis > Nerophis ophidion. Next base: position 26,529 of record NW_026907059.1, on the reverse strand, counting down.
ACATGTTTGAGGCAGCACTTCCAACAAGAAGAAGATGAGGACATGTTTGAGGCAGCACTTCCAACAAGAAGAAGATGAGGACATGTTTGAGGCAGCACTTCCAACAAGAAGAAGATGAGGACATGTTTGAGGCAGCACTTCCAACAAGAAGAAGAAGATGAGGACATGTTTGAGGCAGCACTTCCAACAAGAAGAAGATGAGGACATGTTTGAGGCAGCACTTCCAACAAGAAGAAGATGAGGACATGTTTGAGGCAGCACTTCCAACAAGAAGAAGATGAGGACATGTTTGAGGCAGCACTTCCAACAAGAAGAAGATGAGGACATGTTTGAGGCAGCACTTCCAACAAGAAGAAGATGAGGACATGTTTGAGGCAGCACTTCCAACAAGAAGAAGATGAGGACATGTTTGAGGCAGCACTTCCAACAAGAAGAAGATGAGGACATGTTTGAGGCAGCACTTCCAACAAGAAGAAGATGAGGACATGTTTGAGGCAGCACTTCCAACAAGAAGAAGGACTAGAAGTGACGTCATACCTGAGGTGAGTGCAAACATTCCATCATTACATCTAAGAGATGCTGAGGCATGACCTTGGATGTGCTGAGGCATCAAACCTGCGGCCTGAAACAGAAGTCATCATTTTGTGTCGTGCGGCCATCCAGTGTGAGCGTCTTCATGTTTCTGGAACTTTATTTTTGACGGCGTGCTGCAAGTAAAGGCTGTGAAAGAGGTGACTTGTCTTAAAGCGACAGTACACCCGTTTAAATGAGTGACATGCAATGAAAGATGTCTCGGAGACAAGAAGAAGGACAACTAGTCTTAAAGGAATAATATTCATGGCTGAAAAACTGCAAAAGAAGAGACAAAATAATCTAAATGTTGAATAAATCTGAACACATTTAAATAATGAGTTACATGTGTCATTAATTATTGTTATTAAATAAATTGTATCATAGGAAACATTAATTTATTTAATTATGAATTACAATTTAATGATTTATTTATGTAATGATTTAAGAAATTATTGATTTAATTATTTAATGGTTGAAGTAATGATTAAATTATGGTTTTAATATTTAATGATACAAATAATGATTAATTTAATGTGATATGTATTTTCACAATTTAATTAATTATTTAATGATTTAATGGTGTGATATTTAATTTAATGATTCAAATTGTTTAATTTAATTATTTATTGATCAAATTAAGTATTGATTCAATGATGTCATATTTAATTTAATGAGTCAAATTATTTAATGATTCAAACATGCTTTAACTCTTTGATTAAATTAAAAATTGAAGCATATTTCACGATTTCATTTATTTATTATGATTTGAATAATTAATCATTTAATGATTCAAGTAATGATTACATTACATTTTTACATTTAATTTAATGATCAAATAATGATTATTTTAATGCGTTATGTATTTAATTTAATTTCACAATTTAATCACTTATTTTAATGATTTAAGTAAGTATTAAATATTATTAATATTAATTATTTAAGTATCAATATTTAATTATTTAAGTATTAATATTTAATTTATGATTCAAATACTTGTTTAATGAATACTTTGATTATTTATTGATTCATTTAAGTATTGATTCAATGATCTAATATTTAATTTAGTGAATCAAATGATTTAATGATTCTAATAATTATTTATGATTGATTTAACTATTTGATTAATTTAATATAATCTAAGCTTATTTCAATGGTTCCATTATATAATTATTTTTTAAAATAATTAATAATAATTTCGCCACACCTCCTGTGTGTGTGTGTGTGTGTGTGTGTGTGTGTGTGTGTGTGTGTGTGTGTGTGTGTGTGTGTGTGTGTGTGTGTGTGTGCGTGTGTGTGACAATCATTGGTACTTTAATTTTTTTTGTGTGTTTTTTTTTTCTCCATATAATGTGAAAGCTGTGTAATGGTTTGTGTGTTTTTGTGTGTTTTTGTGTGTGTTGCTGCATACAGATAATGAACTGTTATTATCCCAGGAGAAGGAATTAGACAAATGTGTACAATTTGTCACGATATTGTCTTCTCACAACATGAAATGCAATCATCCTAAATGTGAGGCAAAATCTGCCCAATTGGTTTCTTTTCTCTTTTTTTTTTAACAAATCTTTGTTTACATGCCAATAATATGCAAGATGTAATTATTTATCATATTAAAATATATCAATTCCCCAAAATGCATAAAAAACAAAAGTAACTTAATCAAACAATATTACAAATTATATATATATATTATATTGATAAATGCATTCCTCCTATGCAAGTTTATGGATTGTCAATATTTGCAACCTGAAAATAATTATTTTTCTCATCAATCTTGCAAACTTTTCTCTTCAGAGATGCTAGTGTGTGTGTGTGTGTGTGTGTGTGTGTGTGTGTGTGTGTGTGTGTGTGTGTGTGTGTGTGTGTGTGTGTGTGTGTGTGTGTGTGTGTGTGTGTGTGTGTGTGTGTGTGTGCGTGTGTGTGACAATCATTGGTACTTTAATTTTTTTTGTGTGTTTTTTTTTTCTCCATATAATGTGAAAGCTGTGTAATGGTTTGTGTGTTTTTGTGTGTGTTGCTGCATACAGATAATGAACTGTTATTATCCCAGGAGAAGGAATTAGACAAATGTGTACAATTTGTCACGATATTGTCTTCTCACAACATGAAATGCAATCATCCTAAATGTGAGGCAAAATCTGCCCAATTGGTTTCTTTTCTCTTTTTTTTTAACAAATCTTTGTTTACATGCCAATAATATGCAAGATGTAATTATTTATTATATTAAAATAAATCAATTCCCCAAAATGCATAAAAAACAAAAGTAACTTAATCAAACAATATTACAAATTATATATATATATTATATTGATAAATGCATTCCTCCTATGCAAGTTTATGGATTGTCAATATTTGCAACCTGAAAATGATTATTTTTCTCATCAATCTTGCAAACTTTTCTCTTCAGAGATGCTAGTGTGTGTGTGTGTGTGTGTGTGTGTGTGTGTGTGTGTGTGTGTGTGTGTGTGTGTGTGTGTGTGTGTGTGTGTGTGTGTGTGTGTGTGTGTGTGTGTGTGCAGCACAAGTCAATTGGTTGTTGTGGCTGTGAGTTTATTTGTTGCTAATCAGACTAATGATCCGGCGGGTGTCTGCTTAAGTGTAAAACAACATTTAGAGTGCGAGCAGGAAGTGTGCACACATGATGCTACAGTTTGTGTGCAAGGAAGGGAGAAAAGAATGAAATAGATCATGATAATAATATTAATAATGATGCTAATAACAGCAGTAGTCATGTGTTGTTTATGCCAGGAAGTCAAATGTTGGCTCATAGAAACAGGAACTTAAACTAGGGCTCTCTAAACCTTTTTAGAAATCAAAGCATCTCAAACTTTTTCATTTTCAAAACCAATGTTTTTATTTATTATTATTATTTTTTTTTGTAAGCTTCAAGGCTTCCCTCAAGTTTTGCCCCGAGGACCCAAAGGTGTCTCAGTCATTAAAGTGTTTTTTTAATGCTTAAATTCTTATCTAACGTTGGCTCCGTCAATATAAGGTTTTAATATTTTTGTTTTATGCCTTTTATGTTTTGTTCATGGAAGAAATATGCATTATATATATCACCTTGAGGGGAATATTTAATTAGTAATTCATTTTACAGGAAACATACGAAAATATGCAAAATGTTCCTCCAATATATTCAAAATGGAATATTTCATTTGAATCCCAAATCATTTTAGTGAACCAGCTACAAATCATCTTCATATATATATATATATATATATATATATATATATATATATATATATATATATATATATATATATATATATATATATATATATATATGTGTGTATGTATGTATGTATATGTATATATATATATATATACATATATATATATATATATATATATATATGTGTATATATACATGTGTATATATATACATACATATACATATACAGTATATACATATATGCATCCATATATACATATGTATGTATATATGGATGTATGGCTTCCACCTGCTACCATGGGGCAGGTGCATCAGAGGCAGAAGAAACAGCTTCTTTCCCAGAGCTGTCACCATGTTGAACTCTAACTTATAATAATAATAATAATAAATCAGCCCTATCCAATATCCTACAATACTACCTTTCCAGTGCAATATGTCCGACAATGATTGTTATTTATTACTTGGGTACTCTTGTCTTGTTCTGTGTATTGTACAGTATTTTGTATTCCTATAAAATGTTGTATATTGTACAGGATTGCTCATTATTTTGATTGGATAGTAGTCTGTTTATTTCAATTGTTAGTTCTTCCTTTATTACCTCTTCTTCTGCCCATATTTGTTCTCACTACTGTACCTTATGTTGGAGTCCTTCATCTCTTTATATGCAAATAAAATGACAAAGTCCATTCTATTTTATATATATATAAAATACACACATCTAAATCAACTTCAGATGTAATTATAGTTAGTTAATTATAGATTTTCATTCGATTGTATTTTTTGTCATTAAAACAACTTTTTGTTCAAGGGAAAACACACAAAATATTCCTCCATAAATATTTCTGAGTGGAATATCTGATGTTAAATAATTGTAGTCTAATATAATCAGAGGTGGGTAGTAACGCGCTACATTTACTCCGTTACATCTACTTGAGTAACTTTTGGGATCCATTGTACTTCTACCAACATACTTTTACTTTTACTTGAGTATATTTATAGAGAAGAAAGGCTACTTTTACTCCAATCCATTTATCTACATTCAGCTCGCTACTCGCTACTTTTTTGGAATGGATCTGTTAATGTTTGTTTTGGTTTTTCCAAGTAGAATCTACACATGCCAGCGTTTCACCAATCACATGCAGTCACTGGTGACCTTGGACCAATCAAACAGAGCCAGGCGGTCACATGACCCGACTTAAACACCTTGAAAAACTTATTGGGGTGTTACCATTTAGTGCTCAATTGTACAAAATATGTACTGTACTGTGCTATCTAATAATAAAAGTCTCAATCAATGTTAATTTATTGTGCCTTATTTTCATGTACTATTATTTAATATATATCATTGTTTTAGTTGCTTAAGAGATATTCCTGGCTCTGAATTTGCTTATTGCTATTTTTATGTTTTTGTGCATTACTTGTTGCCGTCATCATTAAAGGAACAGGTTACTCATCAGGTACTCAGTACTTGAGTAGTTTTTTCACAACATACTTTTTACTTTTACTCAAGTAAATATTTGGGTGACTACTCCTTACTTTTACTTGAGTAATACATCTGTAAAGTAACAGTACTCTTACTTGAGTACAATTTCTGGCTCCTCTACCCACCTCTGGTTATTAACTACTATAGCTTTATGTTATTAATTGCAATAGCTTTTATGTTAACTACTATAGTTTTTTGTTATTAACTACTATAGTTTTTATGTTAACTACTATAGATTTATGTTTACTACTATAGTTTTTATGTTAATAACTACTGTAGTTTTATGTTAACTACTATAGTGTTTATGTGATTAACTACTATAGTTTTTATGTGATTAACTACTATAGTTTTTATGTTAACTACTATAGATTTATGTTTACTACTATAGTTTTTATGTTAATAACTACTGTAGTTTTATGTTAACTGCTACAGTTTTGTTATTAACTACTCTAGTTGTATTAATTGTTATAGTTTTTATGTTAACTGCTATAGTTTTAACTACTAAAGTTTTGTTTTCAACTACTATTGTTTTTATGTTAACTACTATAGTTTTTGTCAACTACTATAGTTTTATGTGAAATAATATAGTTTTATGTTAACTACTATAGTTTTGTTATTAACTAAAAGACTTTTTGAGTTAACTCCTACAAGTTTTTATGTTTACTATAGTTTTATGTTAACTAATATCGTTTTTTGTGTTAATTACTATCGTTTTTATGTTAACTACAACAATTTTATGTTATTAACTACTATAGTTTTTATGTTAAGTACTATAGGTTTGTTATTAACTACTAGACTTTTTAAGTTAACTCCTATAGTTTTTATGTTAACTATTACATTTTTTATGTTAACTACTATCGTTTTTATGTTAACTACTATCGTTTTTATATCAACTACTATTGTATAGTTTTGTTTTTAACTACTATAGTTTTATGTTAACTATTTTACATTTTATATTAACTACTATAGTTTTTATGTTTGCTACTATAGTTTTGTTATTAACTACTAGACTTTTTAAGTTAACTCCTATAGTTTTTATGTTAACTATTACATTTTTTTTATTTTAACTACTATCGTTTTTGTTAACTACTATCGTTTTTATATCAACTACTATTGTATAGTTTTGTTTTTAACTACTATAGTTTTATGTTAACTATTATACATTTTATGTTATTATCTACTATAGCTTGACACTATGTTATTATTTACTATAGTTTTGTTATTAACTATTAGTTTTGCTAACTATGATAGTTTTTGTTAACTACTATAGTTTTGTGTGAAATAATATAGTTTTATGGTAACTACTATAGTTTTGTTATTAACTACTAGACATTTGAAGTTAACTCCTATAGTTTTTATGTTAACTATAGTTTTATGTTAACTACTATCGTTTTTATGTTAATTACTATCGTTTCTATGTTTACTACAACAATTTTATGTTATTAACTACTATAGTTTTTATGTTAACTACTATAGTTTTGTTATTAACTACTAGACTTTTTAAGTTAACTCCTATAGTTTTTATGTTAACTATAACATTTTTTATGTTAACTACTATCGTTTTTATGTTAACTACAACAATTTTATGTTATTAACTACTATAGTTTTTATGTTAACTACTATAGTTTTGTTATTAACTACTAGATTTTTTAAGTTAACTCCTATAGTTTTTATGTTAACTATTACATTTTTTATGTTAACTACTATCGTTTTTATGTTAACTACTATCGTTTTATATCAACTAATATTGTATAGTTTTGTTTTTAACTACTATAGTTTTATGTTAACTATTGTACATTTTATGTTATTAACTACTATAGTTTTTATGTTAACTACTATAGTTTTGTGATTAACTACTAGACTTTTTAAGTTAACTCCTATAGTTTTTATGTTAACTATTACATTTTTTATGTTAACTACTATCGTTTTATATCAACTAATATTGTATAGTTTTGTTTTTAACTACTATAGTTTTATGTTCACTATTGTACATTTTATGTTATTAACTACTATAGTTTTTATGTTAACTACTAGAGTTTTGTTATTAATTATAGACTTTTTAAGTTAACTCATAGTTTTTATGTTAACTATTACATTTTTTTATGTTAACTACTATCGTTTTTATATCAACTACTATTGAATAGTTTTGTTTTTAACTACTATAGTTTTATGTTAACTATTATACATTTTATGTTATTAACTACTATAGCTTGACAGTATGTTATTCATTACTATAGTTTTGTTATTAACTATTAGTTATGCTAACTATGATAGTTTTTGTTAACTACTATAGTTTTGTGTGAAATAATAGTTTTATGTTAACTACTATAGTTTTGTTATTAACTACTAGACTTTTGAAGTTAACTCCTATAGTTTTTATGTTTACTATAGTTTTATGTTAACTACTATCGTTTTTTATGTTAATTACTATCGTTTTTATGTTAACTACAACAATTTTATGTTATTAACTACTATAGTTTTTATGTTAACTACTACAGTTTTGTTATGAAATAATCCTAAATGAAATTCAATGACTTGGTTTATATTATTGGATATACTCGGTCATAAAATCAGTGTCAGTTGAGTTGGTCCATAGATTTCCTGTAGGGAATTTTAATGTCCAGCAGATGTCAGTATTTAGTGACACAGGATCAATACAGTTTATAAATGTGTCAAAAGGCTGTGCAACGCCTCATCAACCCATCACTAACAATCACACAGGTCAGGTAATGTCAAGACTTTAATCTACACTGGACATAGGCAGTCTTCTTTACTGTCAAAGACTTTTTGACAAATCAATCAAACAGAGCCCCCAGTCAAATGACAAATTCAGTATTACTTATTTAATCTTGTTGTTTGTGGTCTGGACATTTGACACAGGAATTTAACTTTTCCACACACCATCCTGAATCACGGTTTCAATCGTAGTCCATGTTAACTACCAAACCGTAACTTAAAAGGGTTGGTTGAACAACTATAAGGACTAGCAGGTCATTGCTAATGTTGCTAATAGGCACAGTACTCATGGACTAAGTTTTGGGGAAATTCCTATTGAAATCAATGGGACATCCTTCAAAGTTCCACTTATTCTGTCTGATTCCAACTGTTCCAACTTCAAAATTTTCAGACTCTTCAGGAATCGTGTGCTTGAGTTAAACAATGCTAAAATAATTTCGGGATTTCAGTTCATCATCAGCATTGGAGCAATCACACGCAATTCCTTCAGGAATTGCCTCATCTAGTTTTTAATGTTTAATAAAAAATAAAATAAATAAATAATGACAAATAAAGATACAACAATACAACATTTTGAAGTTTTAACCTATTTAAACCATTCCACCTTCGAACTTTCTTCAGCCGCACAATACTTGTGCTATAGTTGTAGGAAATGTCTCAAAACCTCTTCAGAAGTGCCGACAAAATCCAAAAAGGGCAGAAAATGCATATTTTTGGAAAACTTTTTTTCTCGAAAATGTCGTAAGGGGGGGGGGGGGGGGGGGGGCCTTACGCAAAAATTCACAAAAACGAACTTTCTTCAGCCGCACAATACTTGTGCTATAGTTGTAGGAAATGTTTCAAAACCTCTTCAGAAGTGCTGACAAAACCCAAAAAGGGCGGAAAATGCATATTTTTAGAAAACTTTATTTCACGAAAATGTCGTAAGGGGGGGGGGGCCTTACGCAAAAATTCACAAAAACGAACTTTCTTCCGTCGCACAATACTTGTGCTATAGTTGTAGGAAATGTCTCAAAACCTCTTCAGAAGTGCCGATAAAACCCAAAAAGGGCAGAAAATGCATATTTTTAGAAAAAAGAAATTCTCGAGAATGTCGTAAGGGGGGGGCCTTACGCAAAAATTCCCAAAAACGAACTTGATTCAGCCGCACAATACTTGTGCTATAGCTTTTTCTGGCGACTACTCCTTCCACATTTTTCAACGCGTTTTAACTGTTCCACCGTCGAAACTTTCTTCTGCATAGGAAGTGGAAAAATTCTCTGTTTTCCCAAAATTCCGTATTACAACTTGTCATTTCAACATGTTATTACTTCAACAATTCTCCACCGATTGAAAAATTGTCCAAGACATCAATACATTTAGATTAGATACTACTTTATTTATTCTTTCAGGAGAGTAAATGCCTTGGCAGAAGACACCTCCTGCCAAAGATGCCTATACCGCAGGATTTTTAATTTTTCAAATAATCATCAAATGTCGCCGTTGACATCAGTGATGCTGTTTGGAACAGAAATGATATATTTAGTAAGTAGAAAGAAAACACAAGGAGCCCGGGCGACAGCAGCGAAGGGCTGCCCGGCCGCCGGGCAGCCCATGCATGCTGTGCCCTCCGGGCGACAGCAGCGAAGGGCTGCCCGGCCGCCGGGCAGCCCATGCATGCTGTGCCCTCCGGGCGACAGCAGCGAAGGGCTGCCCGGCCGCCGGGCAGCCCATGCATGCTGTGCCCTCCGGGCGACAGCAGCGAAGGGCTGCCCGGCCGCCGGGCAGCCCATGCATGCTGTGCCCTCCGGGCGACAGCAGCGAAGGGCTGCCCGGCCGCCGGGCAGCCCATGCATGCTGTGCCCTCCGGGCGACAGCAGCGAAGGGCTGCCCGGCCGCCGGGCAGCCCATGCATGCTGTGCCCTCCGGGCGACAGCAGCGAAGGTCTGCCCGGCCGCCGGGCAGCCCATGCATGCTGTGCCCTCCGGGCGACAGCAGCGAAGGTCTGCCCGGCCGCCGGGCAGCCCATGCATGCTGTGCCCTCCGGGCGACAGCAGCGAAGGTCTGCCCGGCCGCAGACTGGCTGCGTAGTCCTTATAGCTGTTCTACCAACCTTTTCAAGTTACGGTTGGGTAGTTAACATGGGTGCCAATTGCCTCGTACCTTAGTAGCTGTTTAGCCAACCCTTTTAAGTTACGGTTTTAAGAAGTACCAAGTGTTGAAACCGTGGGTCAGAATGGTGTGTGTAAAAGCAAAATGCCTTTGTCAGTCTCCCAGCATTGGATCATTCGTACACAATTCCTTCAGGAATGGCCTCATTTACTTTTAAATGTTTAATAAAAAAGGAGAATAACTACAAATAAAGGTACAACAATACAATGTTTCCACATTTTTTAACCTATTACACCATTTTGGAAAGTCCAGGATTTTCCAAAATTCTTGCTTCTACAAAGCCTTCTTTGCAGCGACTACTCTTTTCAACATGTTACAACTTTCAGAGTCCAAGGGTTTTGCTATTAATAGAACATTGACAGTCTACTTAACTGTCTGGGCAGCATATCAAAATCACCGGTCGGTGGTAAAACCAATATTGAATGTCACATTTTAATAGAGCATTCATCAAAAAGTCTGCTTTCACAATTTTACTATCAGGGAGACTGACAAGGGCATTTAGCTTTTCCACACACCATCCTGACTCACGGTTTCAACCTTTGGTACTTGTTAAAACTGTAACTTAAAATGGTTTGCTGAACTGCTATCAAGGTTCGATGCAATCGGCGCCCATGTTAACTACCCAACCGTAACTTAAAAAGGTTGGTTGAACAGCTATAACGACTATGCGGCCAGACTCCCAGGTGACTGGGCATTTCATTGCTACTGTTGCCCAGAGGGCACAGTATGCATGGGCTGCCTGTGCAATATCTCAAATCCTGGCTATTCTGAATGATAATTAGTGGGAGACCCGACAACACTGATGCATCGACAGTAAAAAAATGTATGATTTATTTTTTAACACTTCAATGAGTAGGACACTTTTCGATCCCCAATTATTTTAGTGTGATTTGTTTTGAAGTGTCATTGCTCCAAAAATAATAATGAATCAAAATCCAAAATGAAGGCTTCAATTATTATATCATCTCAAATATTCCACCTCAAAAAGTTATTGGATGAAAATATTGCATATTTTCTGTTTTTTCCATTTTTTTTCCTAATGTTGATCTTGAGATTTAAAACATGAATAATAATGAAAACAATACTAATAATACTGAATAATGACACATTTTTAATATATTTTTTTGACCAAAACCCTAACTGAGTGGAGGCCTAAATGTATATTTTTGATACATATATTGTATTGGTTTTTCAACTCAAAAATATGAAAATGACCCCCGCTTGCTTTGATTTTTCAGTGGAAAAAGTTTGGACACCCCTGCCATATGGTCTCCACATCAAAGGTCCATTTCCCTACGAAGACCATGCATCCTGCCCATCAACCAATGGCCTCAGCAGCCAAGTTTGATCACTCTATGGAGGCTGTACACCCCTCCCATCCCCACACCGCTGGCCCATCACCAAATGTCCACACCTATGGTCCTTCACCCGGCGTACACAATAGCTTGCTACCTGAATCCACCTGAGAATAAAAAGGCAGCTTTCCTGGCACCAGACAGGAGAGATGCAGGCAACCCATCTATTGAGGACACTATCTGTTATCAACCACAGGCAGAAAAATCATGGACGCCATGTGATGGAAAAAATGTGGGCAGAAAAAGAAGGAATTGAAGAAGTCCTCTTGAAAATAGGTAAGTAGCATTCATGATGTCATTGTTTTGTTGACTTCAACTTTGAACACATTTTCTCCTTCTGCTATTGTTTGTGCTCTTTTTTCCCTTTCAGATCCGGTCCAAGTCAGAGTACTTCAAACTCTCTGCGACTTGGTTGGAGACAAATACAGCGACGGCCCTCCTCAACAATCGGGCCAGCAAGAGCTCTTTCCTGAGAGCGGCGTATTCATATCATTGTTCCGCCTTGCTGCCATGAGACATGCTGCAGAGCCCAAATGTAGGCCTTTATTTGGACCTCTTTTTTCTACCTGTCAAAATGCTGTCCCTTTTTGACGCCCTGGAAACAAACCTGCAGGAACACCAAAGCGCATCCTTAAGCGGAAAAAAGTGGAAGGAATCCTTAGTAAGTTTTCCCAAACAGAGGGTGTTTTCAGGCCAAAATTGGGTCACAATAATGAAATAGAAGTTCAATATGAGAAATGTTGATCCCTTTTCGATTACAGCAGACTGGAAGCATAACTGAATGTTACATCATTACAATTTGTTATCCACTCCAAACTAGCGTTATGATGAGCAATATAGTCTGATGTCCATCAACTTGAAGTGTGGTTGTGTGTATTAATGGTTTTGCGTAAATGAAGGCTTTAAAGGGCAATAAAAAAGCATTAAATGAGGCATTTAAAAAAGGGAATAGGATTGTAGGACATGGCGGACAGTCAATATGTCAAACGGTAAAGGAAAATGAACTTAAGAAGGTTACAGTCGTTTCTTTTTTGAACTGCATACAAGAGGTATTGTAAGGTGGGAACACGACAAAAGCACTGCTTCAATCACGCAAAATGAAACATCAACTTTTCCATTCTTTGGTCACTGTAGGCGTGTAGTCCTTAACTGTGACACCATGTCAGGATAATGGAGAAGCTGAGCCGACACGGAGTCGTTTATTTCAATCATCTCCACTTCAACACATATGAGCTAACTTGCCTAACATTAGCAACTGTTGTGACGCAATTCCCTCAAGTGATCTACGCTAGCCTAGGATGGACAAAAGAGGCCATTTTCACAGCAGACCACAACTATTTCATTCTCTGACATTCCCACAATAAATGAATACAAGTTCCTTCAGCTGCCGGACACTTGATACATACTTGCTGTTTACTGTAAACATTTGAAACAACAGAGAGGGTGTAAATACAAGAAATGCAATATGTTTCATTGCTAGAGCTTTTTTCAAATGCAGTTTTACCAATATTATTCTGTATTTTTCTCAAATGTTTAAATCCATCATCCATTTCCAAACACATGCATCATTTGCAATCCTAGTATGATGTTCATTTATTTTTCCATAAAACCTTTGAACTATTTGAAAACAAATTGTATCCTGATTAAAAATGCTTTGTGGCTGTTATAAGTCATCATTTCAGAGAATATATATATATATATATATACTTACAGCATGTTTCAAACAGACACAACTAAATAAATGGCTAATGGGTATATTATATTGATCATCTGATGCAGAATGGGATGTTTGTTTAGAGGCTTTAAGTGCAGTTCTCCTTTAATATTTTGGATAGTCCAACCTTTTAATGAGCGATTGTCTACGGCCACGCACACAGTCAAAACACCAGATGCTACTCCACAAAAATAAATCAATAAAAATACATTCTCCAATGAAACAGCTTTGTAATCCAATTCTAATACACTAGATAGTAACAGTTCATGTCAACTTTTCAACTCATTTACTTGTCTAATGCTTGCAACTGTGTGTATACAGATCATTGGAAGCTTTTGATGATGTAAAAAAAACAACTAAATGCATTACATTTTTTGAAGTAGCAACAAAATGGCATTAAAAAGCATTACATTTGATTTGCATTATTATTGTTATTGCATTGCATAGATTTGATACAGTAGAAGCATTTAAGTCTCACCTTAAAACTCATCTGTATACTCTAGCCTTTAAATAGACCTCCTTTTTAGACCAGTTGATCTGCCGCTTCTTTTCTTTCTCCTATGTCCCCCCCTCCACAGAGGGTCCGGTCCGATGACCATGGATGAAGTACTGGCTGTCCAGAGTCGAGACCCAGGATGGACCGCTCGCCTGTATCGGTTGGGGACATCTCTACGCTGCTGATCCGCTTGAGATGGTTTCCTGTGGACGGGGCTCTCGCTGCTGTCTCGGATCCGCTTGAACTGAACTCTCGCGGCTGTGTTGGAGCCACTATGGTTTGAACTTTCACAGTATCATGTTAGACCCGCTCCACATCCATTGCTTTCGGTCCTCTCCAAGGTTTCTCATAGTCAGCATTGTCACTGGCGTCCCACTGGATGTGAATTCTCCCTGCCCACTGGGTGTGAGTTTTCCTTGCCCTTTTGTGGGTTCTTCCGAGGATGTTATAGTCGTAATGATTTGTGCAGTCCTTTGAGACATTTGTGATTCGGGGCTATATAAATAAACATTGATTGATTGATAGCTGTAGAAACTGATGTGGCAAAATGACGAATGGCTGATGATTATGTTCTTGCCTTGCAGCGTATGTCCTGAGATGCAGTACCCTTCCTGATTGGGACGATATTGAGGAGGTCAAGCTCAAGAAAGCTTTGGTAAACAAAAGTCAGGCCAGAGAGGGTTTGAAGTAGGCCCTTGTACCTGTCAAGTTCATTCTATGGTAGGATGTTCAATATTTTGGTCTAGGTTTGCGCAGTATATGTTGTCAAAAATGGCCCTATGATGTAGCTTTTAGTACCAGGTTATACTGTGATAATGCATATTGAGCTGTGCTGTGCCAAGCAAATTTGGCAGTGATGCAACCTCACTAACAAGCTAGCGGCTAATATCCTTTTACAGTTCAAAGTTGTTTCCAAATCCCCCAAAAAATGACGCAGTACGTTACTGCTTACATAATCAGGTATATTAGTAGCTTTTGTAACCAATTTCAACATGTTTCAATGATCATTTGTGTAGCAAATGTTCTATTGTTATGGCAGGAGGCTGTTCTATTGTTTACAACAGTGTTTCTTAATCCTAGGGCTGGGGCCCACTGTTTGGCTGCGAGTACCCCTTGGAAGCCGCCAATAAATATCTGTTTCTTAGCTGTGGTCCGTCCATATGGGCCGCAATGGTACTCGCTTGTAATCCACTTTAGTGTAGAAGGACTCATTCAGTGTTTATATTTCATTTGGCCCCAGACCCCTCTGTAGTGGAACATTCTGAGACCCCTCTGTGGTGGAAAAGTTGGTCGTGCCCCAAGGTTAAAAATGTTAAGAATCCCTGCTTTTCAATGTGTGATTATTTTTTGGTATGTAGACCAGTTCCAGACAGCACGGTTACAATTTTATAAATGTATTTCAGTTTTTGCTTGGAATATTTCAAAAATGGAAATGTTGTCATTTACTCACCTTCTTACTGAGATGAAGTCAAGTGTTTTTTGAACTAAGGTACCTGCTTTGCTCAACAAGGAGTTCAAAAAACTACACCTGACTTTTTCACAATAACAAAGTGAGTACTTCAGGTCAAATTCATTTATTTTTGTATTTGTTTTCTTTTCTGTATATTGTTTTCTATGTTGTCTTAAGTATTGTAAATGACAATATGTACATGATGTATGTACTAATTTACTACATTTACATTTTGTTATTTCATCTATTTTTAAATTATATTTTAAAATAAAGTGATACACCTTTCAATATTTGAGTATTTGTTTAGTGCTATTTCTAATGAAGTCAGATGAATATTTAAATTGCACTCTCAATTTGTTCTCATGATTCTCAAATTTGAGATATGATAATAAATTGAAGAGAAATAATCAAGACATGAAAAAGACATACATAAGATCTCTTTTATTGCTCACACATCTCATTTCTTTCTCTTTTGATCATCCTTCCAAATAAATGAGACATGATTGAGAACAATGGAGCTCTCGTCAGTGTATCCCACTTCTCAAATATTGCTCAAAGGGTTGTCTCAAATCAACCTCCTTTGTCTCAGTGACGTCTTGTCTCTTTTTAGCTTCTTTATTGCTCCTAAGGGTCCCTTAGGAGCAATAAAGGAGAAGCAATTGATCACAAAATGAGACAGATATGAGAAGCTCAAAATGTTCTCAAGATACGAGATTAAGCAACAGATGAGCAAGCACATTTTTGCTGTGGCCACGCTCCCTCCACCCCAGTGGACGATGGTGTGGAACAGCGCAGAGACCACCACAGTGTCTATGTTTCTTTTAGTTGTTATTCATAGCTGGATGTAGAAGTGTCTGCTTGTATCCGCTGCTTTAATGTCTTTCATGTCCTTTGTCTTCTTTGATGTTTACCTCTTACACACATGTGAGAGGGATGTGTACTATGGCTATGAGTTGTTGTTGTTTTTCCCCTTGGCCTCAGTCTGGACCCCTTCTCCAGGGCCCAGGTTTAAACCATTTTTTTTTTAGTATATTTTATTTTATATTAATCTTCTATTTTTTTCACCCATTCCCAACCTCATTATACTTTACAGAGCCAGGAGTCCTCGATTACATGTATGTATGGAACACAATCTTATTGTCACAAGACCCAGGGTAGACTAGGGGTTGAGTCTGCTGACTTTGAATGAAAAGTACCGAGTTCAAACCTCACTCTGGTTGATAGTATTTTTTTTTTTACCTCATCATACTTTACTAAGGCCGGGAGTCGTCGATTACATTTGTGTATGGACTAAAATCCTACCTTTACAAGACTGAAAGTAGCCCAGTGGTTAAGACTGTTGCATGAGAACAAACTGTACAGAGTTCAAACCCCACTCCGGTCAGCAGTATTTTTTCCACCTCATCTTACTCCAGTGAGTCAGGGGTCGTAGATAACATTTGTGTATGGAAAGAAATCCTCTCTTCACAGGACCAGGGATAGCCCAGTGTTTAAGACTGCTGACTCTGAATGACAGGTACTGGGTTCGAATCCCACTCATGTTGACAAAATTTAGTTTAAGCTTGTCATACTTTACTGAGCCAGGAGTCCTCGATGACATTTGTGTATAGAACACAATCTCCTCTTCACGAGACCCAGGATAGACCAGGTGTTAAGACATCTGACTCGGAATGAAAAGTACTGGGTTCAAGTCCCACTCAGGTTGACTGCATTTTGTTCTACCTCATCAAACTTTACTGGGCCATCAGTCCTCGATTACATTTGTGTATGAAAAAAAAAATATCTCATCAAGACCCAGGATAGCGCAGTGGTTAAGACCGCTGACTCTGAATGACAGGTACTGGGTTCGAATCCCACTCATGTTGACCAAATTTTGTTTAAGCTTGTCATACTTTACTGAGCCAGGAGTCCTCGATTACATTTGTGTATAGAACACAATCTTCTCTTCACAAGACCCAGGATAGACCAGGGGTTAAGACATCTGACTCGGAATGAAAAGTACTGGGTTCAAATCCCACTCAGGTTGAGTGTATTTTGTTCTACCTCATCAAACTTTACTGGGCCATTAGTCCTCGATTACATTTGTGTATGAAAAAAAAATCGCATCAAGACCCAGGATAGCCCAGTGGTTAAGACTGCTGACTCTGAATGACAGGTACTGGGTTCGAATCCCACTCATGTTGACAAAATTTTGTTTAAGCTTGTCATACTTTACTGAGCCAGGAGTCCTCGATTACATTTGTGTATAGAACACAATCTTATCTTCACAAGACCCAGGATAGACCAGGGGTTAAGACATCTGACTCGGAATGAAAAGTACTGGGTTCAAATCCCACTCAGGTTGAGTGTATTTTGTTCTACCTCATCAAACTTTACTGGGCCACAGTCCTCGATTACATTTGTGTACGAAAAAAAATTGTCTCATCTAGACCCAGGATAGCCCAGTGGTTAAGACTGTTGACTCAGGTTGAAGAGTGTGGGGTTCGACTCCTGCTTGGGTCGATGTGTAATTTAAAAGATCAGCTGGAGGCTGCAAGTTGACAAATATTGTAACTGTGTCATTTCTCTCATGTAATGTTAAAATAATAATTTAATTTACTTTTTTTTTATCCAATTACAATTAACCTATTTTATTTTATTTGTACCCAGGAGAGCTCATTGGTCAACGCTCTTTATTTATCCTATTCCCACCCACCTCAGGAGTTACACTCACTCGCACACACTCCTACACACACACACACGCGCACTCATTCTCACACACACACACACACAGGTAACCCCTGAGGTGTAATCATTGACTATTTGACATTTTATTTTGGATTATTATTAGCTTTAGTGTTGACTTAATTTTTCAACTATATGTTAGTCAAAGAAGTAGCACATAACATTAGTCTGTGTGGGGGAGAAGAAGCAGCCCACAATGTATGTCGTCTTGACGCCATACTGCCAAATTACTGACTCCATGTATGGGATTTGAACTCACGACTCCTGTATTAGGAGCCCACAGTGTTGACCATTGAGCTATCCTGGGTCCCAACAAAGTTTGGTTTTTGCTCATATACAAATGTTCTCAGTGAACTATGATCAGGCAAAACAAAGAACAAGAACTTCCCGGATGTGGATTTGAACCCAGTAGTACTGCGTGTGAGGCAGCAGTGTTGACCATTGAGCTATCACAGGTCCCACTAAGTATTGTTTTTCACTCATATACAAATGTAATCAGTGAACTATGATCAAGGCAAAACAAAAAACTAGCTCTTCCTACAAATGGATTTGAACCCAGTAGTTCTGCATGAGAGGCAGCAGTCTTAACCATTGAGCTATCCTGAGTCTTGTTGGAAGTGTAGTCTGGCTCATTCATTAATGGAATCGTGACATCTGTCCCAGTAAACTACGATTGAGGTGGAGCTCAATTTTGAACTGAAGTTACATATCAAACCAATTGGGATTCAAACCCAGTACCCCCATATTTGAAGCTCACAGTGTTGACCATTGAGGTATCCTGGGTTCCATCAAGACATGATTTTCACTCATATACAAATGCAATCATTTAACAATGATAGAGATGAAACAAAAAACAAGATCTTGTGGATTTGAACCCAGTAGTACCGTGTGAGAGGCAGCAGCCTTAACCATTGAGCATTTTGGGTTCTACTACTTCCTGATCTGGATCAATATACCAATGTTACATACCTGTTGTTGAGTAGTTGGTGTGTGCCACGTCTCTCAGGTGTGACATACCTGTTGTTGGTGTGTGCCACGTCTCTCAGGTGTGACATACCTGTTGTTGGTGTGTGCCATGTCTCTCAGGTGTGACATACCTGTTGTTGGTGTGTGCCATGTCTCTCAGGTGTGACATACCTGTTGTTGGTGTGTGCCATGTCTCTCAGGTGTGACATACCTGTTGTTGGTGTGTGCCACGTCTCTCAGGTGTGACATACCTGTTATTGGTGTGTGCCATGTCTCTCAGGTGTGACATACCTGTTGTTGGTGTGTGCCATGTCTCTCAGGTGTGACATACCTGTTATTGGTGTGTGCCATGTCTCTCAGGTGTGACATACCTGTTGTTGGTGTGTGCCATGTCTCTCAGGTGTGACATACCTGTTGTTGGTGTGTGCCATGTCTCTCAGGTGTGACATACCTGTTGTTGGTGTGTGCCATGTCTCTCAGGTGTGACATACCTGTTGTTGTCATACCTGCCAGCTTGTCTGCAGCAATAAACAAGTCATCAATTGAGTCCACAACATGTTTGATGTTTATTCCTCTCATGTTGAAGTAGTTCCCATCTGCAGTTCGCCCACTGCACTCTATCGCCACCATGTGGTCATACATGATATATGATGTGTGATACATGATGTGTGATACATGATGTGTGATACATGATGTGTGATACATGATGTATGATACATGATGTTTGATACATGATGTATGATACATGATGTATGATACATGATGTGTGATACATGATGTTTGATACATGATGTGTGATACATGATGTATGATACATGATGTGTGATACATGATGTGTGATACATGATGTATGATACATGATGTGTGATACATGATGTTTGATACATGATGTATGATACATGATGTGTGATACATGATGTTTGATACATGATGTGTGATACATGATGTATGATACATGATGTGTGATACATGATGTTTGATACATGATGTATGATACATGATGTGTGATACATGATGTTTGATACATGATGTGTGATACATGATGTGTGATACATGATGTGTGATACATGATGTGTGATACATGATGTGTGATATATGATGTGTGATATATGATGTGTGATACATGATTTGTGATACATGATGTGTGATACATGATGTGTGATACATGATTTGTGATACATGATGTATGATACATGATGTGTGATACATGATGTGTGATACATGATGTTTGATACATGATGTGTGATACATGATGTGTGATACATGATGTGTGATACATGATGTGTGATACATGATGTGTGATACATGATGTTTGATACATGATGTATGATACATGATGTGTGATACATGATGTTTGATACATGATGTGTGATACATGATGTGTGATACATGATGTGTGATACATGATGTGTGATACATGATGTGTGATATATGATGTGTGATATATGATGTGTGATACATGATTTGTGATACATGATGTATGATACATGATGTGTGATACATGATGTTTGATACATGATGTGTGATACATGATGTGTGATACATGATGTGTGATACATGATGTGTGATACATGATGTGTGATACATGATGTTTGATACATGATGTGTGATACATGACGTGTGATACATGATGTGTGATACATGATGTGTGATACATGACGTGTGATACATGATGTGTGATACATGATGTTTGATACATGATGTGTGATACATGACGTGTGATACATGATGTGTGATACATGATGTGTGATACATGATGTGTGATACATGATGTGTGATACATGATGTGTGATACATGACGTGTGATACATGATGTGTGATACATGACGTGTGATACATGATGTGTGATACATGATGTTTGATACATGATGTTTGATACATGATGTGTGATACATGATGTGTGATACATGATGTGTGATACATGATGTGTGATACATGACGTGTGATACATGATGTGTGATACATGATGTGTGATACATGATGTGTGATACATGATGTGTGATACATGACGTGTGATACATGATGTGTGATACATGACGTGTGATACATGATGTGTGATACATGATGTGTGATACATGATGTTTGATACATGATGTGTGATACATGATGTGTGATACATGATGTGTGATACATGATGTTTGATACATGATGTGTGATACATGATGTGTGATACATGACGTGTGATACATGATGTGTGATACATGATGTGTGATACATGATGTGTGATACATGATGTGTGATACATGATGTGTGATACATGACGTGTGATACATGATGTGTGATACATGATGTGTGATACATGATGTGTGATACATGATGTGTGATACATGACGTGTGATACATGATGTGTGATACATGATGTGTGATACATGATGTGTGATACATGACGTGTGATACATGATGTGTGATACATGATGTGTGATACATGATGTGTGATACATGACGTGTGATACATGATGTGTGATACATGATGTGTGATACATGACGTGTGATACATGATGTGTGATACATGATGTGTGATACATGATGTGTGATACATGATGTGTGATACATGACGTGTGATACATGATGTGTGATACATGACGTGTGATACATGACGTGTGATACATGATGTGTGATACATGATGTTTGATACATGATGTTTGATACATGATGTGTGATACATGACGTGTGATACATGATGTGTGATACATGATGTGTGATACATGACGTGTGATACATGATGTGTGATACATGATGTGTGATACATGATGTGTGATACATGACGTGTGATACATGATGTGTGATACATGACGTGTGATACATGATGTGTGATACATGATGTGTGATACATGATGTTTGATACATGATGTGTGATACATGATGTGTGATACATGATGTGTGATACATGACGTGTGATACATGACGTGTGATACATGATGTGTGATACATGATGTGTGATACATGATGTGTGATACATGATGTGTGATACATGACGTGTGATACATGATGTGTGATACATGATGTGTGATACATGATGTGTGATACATGATGTGTGATACATGATGTGTGATACATGATGTGTGATACATGATGTGTGACACATGATGTGTGATACATGATGTGTGATACATGATGTGTGATACATGATGTGTGATACATGATGTGTGACACATGATGTGTGACACATGATGTGTGATACATGATGTGTGATACATGATGTGTGATACATGACGTGTGATATATGATGTGTGATACATGATGTGTGATACATGATGTGTGATACATGATGTGTGATACATGACGTGTGATATATGATGTGTGATACATGATTTTCGATACATGATGTGTGATACATGATGTGTGATATATGATGTGTGATACATGATGTGTGATACATGATGTGTGATACATGACGTGTGATACATGATGTTTGATACATGATGTGTGATACATGATGTGTGATACATGATGTGTGATACATGATGTGTGATACATGATGTGTGATACATGACGTGTGATATATGATGTGTGATACATGATTTTTGATACATGATGTGTGATACATGACGTGTGATACATGATGTGTGATACATGACGTGTGATACATGATGTGTGATACATGATGTGTGATAGATGATGTGTGATACATGACGTGTGATACATGATGTGTGATACATGATGTGTGATACATGATGTGTGATACATGATGTGTGACACATGATGTGTGATACATGATGTTTGATACATGATGTGTGATACATGATGTGTGATATATGATGTGTGATACATGATGTGTGATACATGATGTGTGATACATGACGTGTGATACATGATGTTTGATACATGATGTGTGATACATGATGTGTGATACATGATGTTTGATACATGATGTGTGATACATGATGTGTGACACATGATGTGTGATACATGATGTTTGATACATGATTTGTGATACATGATGTGTGATATATGATGTGTGATACATGATGTGTGATACATGATGTGTGACACATGATGTGTGATACATGATGTGTGATAAATGATGTGTGATACATGATGTGTGATACATGATGTGTGATATATGATGTGTGATACATGACGTGTGATACATGATGTGTGATACATGACGTGTGATACATGATGTGTGATACATGATGTGTAATACATGATGTTTGACACATGATGTGTGATGCATGATGTTTGATACATGATGTGTGATACATGATGTGTGATATATGATGTGTGATACATGATGTGTGATATATGATGTGTGATACATGACGTGTGATACATGATGTGTGATACATGATGTGTGATACATGATGTTTGATACATGATGTGTGATACATGATGTGTGATACATGATGTTTGATACATGATGTGTAATACATGACGTGTGATACATGATGTGTGATACGTGATGTGTGATACATGATGTTTGATACATAACGTGTGATACATGATGTGTGATACATGATGTGTGATGCATGTTGTGTGATATATGATGTGTGATACATGATGTGTGATACATGATGTGTGATACATGATGTGTGATACATAATATGTGATATATGATGTGTGATACATGATGTGTGATATATGATGTGTGATATATGATGTGTGATACATGATGTGTGATACATGATGTGTGATACATGATGTGTGATACATGACGTGTGATACATGATGTGTGATACATGATGTGTGATACATGATGTGTGATACATGATGTGTGATACATGACGTGTGATACATGATGTGTGATACATGATGTGTGATACATGATGTGTGATATATGATGTGTGATACATGATGTGTGACACATGATGTGTGATACATGACGTGAGATATATGATGTGTGACACATGATGTTTGATACATGATGTGTGATACATGACGTGTGATACATGATGTGTGATAAATGATGTGTGATACATGATGTGTGATATATGATGTGTGATACATGATGTTTGATACATGATGTGTGATACATGATGTGTGATATATGATGTGTGACACTTGATGTGTGATACATGATGTGTGATACATGATGTGTGATATATGATGTGTGATACATGACGTGTGATACATGATGTGTGATAAATGATGTGTGATACATGATGTGTGATATATGATGTGTGACACATGATGTGTGATACATGATGTGTGATACATGATGTGTGATATATGATGTGTGACACATGATGTGTGATACATGATGTGTGATACATGATGTGTGATATATGATGTGTGAAACATGATGTGTGATACATGATGTGTGATACATGATGTGTGACACATGATGTGTGATACATGATGTGTGATACGTGATGTGTGATACATGATGTTTGATACATGATGTGTGATACATGATGTGTGATACATGATGTGTGATACATGATGTTTGATACATGATGTGTGATACATGATGTGTGATATATGATGTGTGACACATGATGTGTGATACATGATGTGTGATACGTGATGTGTGATACATGATGTTTGATACATGATGTGTGATACATGATGTGTGATACATGATGTATGATACATGATGTGTGATACATGATGTTTGATACATGATGTATGATACATGATGTGTGATACATGATGTTTGATACATGATGTGTGATACATGATGTATGATACATGATGTGTGATACATGATGTTTGATACATGATGTATGATACATGATGTGTGATACATGATGTTTGATACATGATGTGTGATACATGATGTGTGATACATGATGTGTGATACATGATGTGTGATACATGATGTGTGATATATGATGTGTGATATATGATGTGTGATACATGATTTGTGATACATGATGTATGATACATGATGTGTGATACATGATGTTTGATACATGATGTGTGATACATGATGTGTGATACATGATGTGTGATACATGATGTGTGATACATGATGTGTGATACATGATGTTTGATACATGATGTGTGATACATGACGTGTGATACATGATGTGTGATACATGATGTGTGATACATGATGTGTGATACATGATGTGTGATACATGACGTGTGATACATGACGTGTGATACATGATGTGTGATACATGACGTGTGATACATGATGTGTGATACATGATGTTTGATACATGATGTTTGATACATGATGTGTGATACATGATGTGTGATACATGATGTGTGATACATGATGTGTGATACATGACGTGTGATACATGATGTGTGATACATGATGTGTGAGACATGATGTGTGATACATGATGTGTGATACATGACGTGTGATACATGATGTGTGATACATGACGTGTGATACATGATGTGTGATACATGATGTGTGATACATGATGTTTGATACATGATGTGTGATACATGATGTGTGATACATGACGTGTGATACATGATGTGTGATACATGATGTGTGATACATGATGTGTGATACATGATGTGTGATACATGATGTGTGATACATGACGTGTGATACATGATGTGTGATACATGATGTGTGATACATGATGTGTGATACATGATGTGTGATACATGACGTGTGATACATGATGTGTGATACATGATGTGTGATACATGATGTGTGATACATGATGTGTGATACATGACGTGTGATACATGATGTGTGATACATGATGTGTGATACATGACGTGTGATACATGATGTGTGATACATGATGTGTGATACATGACGTGTGATACATGATGTGTGATACATGATGTGTGATACATGATGTGTGATACATGATGTGTGATACATGATGTGTGATACATGACGTGTGATACATGATGTGTGATACATGACGTGTGATACATGACGTGTGATACATGATGTGTGATACATGATGTTTGATACATGATGTTTGATACATGATGTGTGATACATGATGTGTGATACATGATGTGTGATACATGATGTGTGATATATGACGTGTGATACATGATGTGTGATACATGATGTGTGATACATGATGTGTGATACATGACGTGTGATACATGATGTGTGATACATGACGTGTGATACATGATGTGTGATACATGATGTGTGATACATGATGTTTGATACATGATGTGTGATACATGATGTGTGATACATGATGTGTGATACATGATGTTTGATACATGATGTGTGATACATGATGTGTGATACATGACGTGTGATACATGATGTGTGATACATGATGTGTGATACATGATGTGTGATACATGATGTGTGATACATGACGTGTGATACATGATGTGTGATACATGATGTGTGATACATGATGTGTGATACATGATGTGTGATACATGACGTGTGATACATGATGTGTGATACATGATGTGTGATACATGATGTGTGATACATGATGTGTGATACATGACGTGTGATACATGATGTGTGATACATGATGTGTGATACATGATGTGTGATACATGATGTGTGATACATGATGTGTGATACATGATGTGTGACACATGATGTGTGATACATGATGTGTGATACATGATGTGTGATACATGATGTGTGATACATGATGTGTGACACATGATGTGTGACACATGATGTGTGATACATGATGTGTGATACATGATGTGTGATACATGACGTGTGATATATGATGTGTGATACATGATTTTCGATACATGATGTGTGATACATGATGTGTGATATATGATGTGTGATACATGATGTGTGATACATGATGTGTGATACATGACGTGTGATACATGATGTTTGATACATGATGTGT